>NW_027637521.1:284496-306996 GCF_951216825.1 Electrona antarctica
CACACACAGACACGAGAGCTCATCTCAGCTCACCATCCGTCGTTTCTTTCCAACCAACTTCGTAGTTCAACATGAAGACAACATCTTGCTTCCACGACCAGGCGCCCTCACCGCCCTGGTCCCGCAGCTTTCATCCTAGGACACACCGACGGGTGCCTCGCCAGCGTCCCAGGCCCTGCATGCCTCCATCAGATACAGTATTACACTACTTGCTCGCACTGCTATTTATTCACTTGAATGGTCCAACTCACAACGCAAACGTAACTGCTAACAGCCTAACTTCGATTCCGTTCCGATGCTGCCTCATCCGCGGACGCAATACCGTCCTATTTCCCCATCGCTAACACTTTGCTCCAATTAATTCATGCCATGGTAATCTGCTAGTGTTTCAGATTCATGCTTCAATCATTCTGCTAGTGAGGGCGCTTCGTTCTACCAAACATTCCGCTTCATTAGCTTAGGTTGCAACCACATGCTTTTCAAACATTTCCAGCAGCTCATACTGCTTTCACTAGCCATATGCCGCAGCTACCTGCTACCAAACATTATCCAACAGCTACCATTAGCCCTCTCGTCTACCGCTCGTCGCTACTGTACGCTTCTAGCGCAGCGACTCCCAAACTATATCGGGGAACTGACCTGAACCTCGCCCATCCTCCGCTAGTTTCGTCGCCAGACGATACGGCTGGATACGCCGCTTCCAGTCTTCCCATTCTTTGGACGGTAGAATGCAAACTGTCCGGGGTATTAAACTTAGCCATTTCCGAAGCGATGCGTCCGCCAAGTGCTTCGGTCACTTGTAACAGTTTTCTAGAAGTCCCATTGTCCACGCATGTGTATAATCCAAGTAGCAGTTCACTAAACTTTAGGCACGTAAACATCACAGCAGGCAGCAGCATGCACCGGTTGTCCATCACAACACACGTTGGTCACATTCAAAACATCAACACTAGACGATGTGCTTTACGGCAGCATCGTAGCCATAGCAACACAGTTCTCTTAAAGGTGCAGCTACACATATTGCATATATGACAAACCCTGATTGACGTTAGACCCTCACGTTGTGAGCTCGTAGCTCTGCCATTTCGACGTCTGTAGTGGCCAAGAAAGAACGCTCCAAGTACAGTAACTGGTGTCTGAGGGTCTAAGCGTGCTCGTAGCCTCACTACACCTCAGAACATTGCTTCGCAGCTCGTCTGATTATTTCAGCATAGGTTCTCCATCATGTCTGGTTAGCTTTAGTTAGTCAAGAACTGGTGCTTCCGCTGGCGAAGGACTTTACTCAACTCCTTCTACGTCTTTAGGCCTCACTCTCCAATCACTAGCCAGTTCCGCAGCTTATTATTATAAGGTCAGTCGTTGACAATCGAAAATGAAGGGAAAATGCATGCCATATTGTCCCTCATTACGCCATATCGTCTCCTCATCAGTAATGGCATTTAATGTTCATGTCGGCACCGTTCGTTTCACATCACCATTTCATCACCTAGTCAACATGAGTTAGCTTTCCATACATCAGCGCCCCTCACTTCACACGGGTGTGATTATCCACATTGCGTTTGCGCAGGAATCGGCTCAAGTGCGTGGAGCGGCTTCCCGCTGTCTCCATAATCGCACATTTAGGACTTCGTCATGCTTACACTTTCAACTGCGAAATTCGATTTGCCTAATTCATGTGTCCGTCAGACTCCAGCTTCAGTTAATGCTACACATTCAGTCATTTCACAATGGTCACGACATGACTAAACCGCAGCATGAAACACGATCCTTCATCCTCTTCAACCGCTCCTCCGCTTTCAACACGATGGTCACGTTAACTCCAAACGCAACGCTACCACTGCTTCAGTCAACACTACTCCGTCCATACGCGCTAACAACACGACCTCGATGACCATACTCACCCCGTCAACTTCATTGCTTCTCCTGCTCCAGTGTCAATTAAGTCTTAATAATTCTACTCACACTTCAACAGCTATGACGGTCCGACCACACTAATTCCATGCTTTGTGCTCCTCCATGTCCAGCTACCTGCTTGGCGATCATCTGGGATACGAGTACCGTTCACGCATGCCGGGAAGGTCAGGTTCTCAGCCAGGCCTCATTCGTCTACCGGTCTTCTTCAACACGGACCCCACCGAGCTAAACTCCTCGTCAGCCATCCACCGCAATATCTAATCCCATCGGCAGCCACGCACTGCAACAGCTAAACTCATCGGCAGCCACGCACTGCATCAGCTAAACTCATCGGCAGCCACGCACTGCATCAGCTAAACTCATCGGCAGCCACGCACTGCATCAGCTAAACTCATCGGCGGCCACGCACCGCATCAGCTAAACTCATCGGCAGCCATGCACTGCATCAGCTAAACTCATCGGCAGCCATGCACTGCATCAGCTAAACCCGGCAGCCTCGCACCGTAACGTCCTAACTGCACCGTAATTCCTAAACACATAGGCAGCCACGCACCGTAACGTCCTAACTGAACTGTAATTCCTAAACACATAGGCAGCCACGCACCGTAACGTCCTAACTGCACTGTAATTCCTAAACACATAGGCAGCCACGCACCGTAACGTCCTAACTGCACTGTAATTCCTAAACACATAGGCAGCCACGCACCGTAACGTCCTAACTGAACTGTAATTCCTAAACACATAGGCAGCCTCGCACCGTAACGTCCTAACTGCACTGTAATTCCTAAACACATAGGCAGCCACGCACCGTAACGTCCTAACTGCACTGTAATTCCTAAACACATAGGCAGCCACGCACCGTAACGTCCTAACTGCACCGTAATTCCTAAACACATAGGCAGCCATGCACCGTAACGTCCTAACTGCACTGTAATTTCTAAACACATAGGCAGCCATCCACACAACGTCTAATCGTAATCTGCCATCACAACTGGTATTTCAATCTACGACATCAGGTACTCATTTCCCTAGTAAGAACCAGCTCGACGTTGATGTCTCTTCACCAAGCAGCCACAGGTGTCCCGCTCCCCTAAGATCAGCGGCATTCAGTTTTCACTCAAACCACTCGCTCATAAGCCATAACCTATTCGCAGTTCCGTTGCTCAGAGAGCTCAGGCTATCGTTACAACGCTCCAAAAAACGCAGCAAGCTCCCACTTCAGGTTTTGGGGGGGAATTTTCCAAGCGGAATAGTTTCCCGCCAGTCGGTCATAATATTATTAATAATAATATTGATTTCAATGTCCGCTGCGTTAGTCATAACCCAAGAAACCTAACGTTGTTAAACCATTCCCCTCGGTCTGCCCCGTATTCGTCAAACAAACCTGATCCCCAGGTCTCGCAGGGTCCATCTGCAGAGCAGACTGATCTCCTTCGACCTCAATTAATTCCGTCCCCACGTTCCATGCTCATCTCTCTATTCGTAAAACGCATCTCCAGTCTCCATTACTAAATGGCTCAACCTAATCTCACGGTCCCCCGTCAACCGCTGCGCTTCACAGTACTCGCTACATCAACTACTGGTGGTCGCCATAGGTGGCCGGGTTCCTGCTCATTCATTTAACATATCCCCGCTCACACCTCGTTAAGAGTTTCTCGCAAAGTCCAGTCTTTCTCTCACCCCAGCGTTCTCCAGGCTCGCAGAATTCATCCCCCGGATCTTTCATACCTCCACTGTAAAGATGCCTCCATGTTAAGATTCCGCAATGGATCTTCATCAAGGTGCTATAACTTCGCATCGACCCGTCGCTACAGTCGCATCTACCCGCTGACCTCAGCGGCTTCACATCCACGTCACTCCATCGTCCCGTCTCACCATCACTCGGAAACCTCTGTCGAGAGGTCTCACTCTCCAGCAGGCAACGTGCTCACGTCTAACATTCATGCTTCCTTCCACCACCTCATCCTCGCAGGATGCCCCAAGAAATGAGTATCCTCTCTTTCTCACCTAATAGATTCTCCCGGTAAACACAATCCGCCAGCCATTTGCCAAATTCGCAAATACCACGTAATTATCATTCTCAGCACGTTCCACGCACCTCATTCACGCCACCATATCGAAATCCTCTATCGTGAGGACGCCGGCGAATATTCATCTCATCTTGCCACAATCAGCCACCATTCCGAAATCCTCCGTCGGGAGGATGCCTCGTGAAATAATCAAATCCTCTATCGTGAGGATGCCTCTATCGTGAGGACGCCTGCCCCGCGAAATAATCATCCCATTCACGTTTCATTCATGCCATGCTAATCAACTTTACTCTCATTCCAATAGACTCTGCCGGCAAACGATGTCCGGCTAGCCATCCAGAGGCTCGCTAACCATCGGACTTATTCGCCTACCAACCATGCCTACTAATCGTTCTCCCACGAGCCCCTTCCGCGAGGGCTCCCATACTGGCAGCGTCAGCTTCAGCCCCTCCAAGCCAACTCCCGCGAGTCATCTAGCGTGAGGCTCCTATGAGCGGGGCCTTCCTCACTCTCCCATGGATCCCTTCTCGCCGAAGGCACCGTCTCGTCGAGGGAATCTCACCAACGTCGTTTGTATAGTTCCTTCCAGGTAAAACATTCATTTTACTCCTTCCTTTGGGGCGGGTCCGGAGCCCCTGCCTTCCATCAGGCAGGATCCGATTCGAGGCTCCCGATCAGAGCCTCTGCTGGGGCCCGCGCCAAAGTACCTAACGTCATGCCAATACGAATGCATTCATTCTTGACTTTATCATGTTCCATTCATTCATTCTCAATGTAATCCCCTTCTCGTAATAAAAGCCAGTGCATTCATTCAGTCCTGTGTAGTGAAATCTCTTACAGTTGAACACTCATTTGTTCCCCTGTCAATCAAAAATGCTCAATCAGAGATAGCCGAATGCACTTTATTGACTAGTTGCACTTTATCAAGGGAATGTGTGCAATATCTCTGTTGTATGTTGGGTGTTTCATGGTGTTTTTCCTTTTCTTATGTGAATGTGTCTGTTATTTGTATGCAGCTGTGACTCCGTCTCCAAGACACATTTCTCCCAAGGGAGACAAATAAAGACAAGTAGTAGAGGAGACTGAACAAAGTGATAGTTACTGTACCTCTTAGCGCAGGTCATGGAGCAGAAGCGCTTGGTTCCTCTGAACTGAGCAGCCGGGGCTAACTTCTTACAGTACTCACACTTCAGCACTGTGGTGGAGAGAGAGAGAGAGAGAGAGAGAGAGAGAGAGAGAGAGCGAGCGAGAGGGGGAGAGATGTAAGGCTGTCATGATTACACTTTTAAAGGAGAAATCCATGATGAATCAGCATATAATCATATGCCCGCTGTGCTGTTCTTCAGTTTCCCCACCCCTGCCACAGTTAGAATGGAGCTAAATGGTAAATGGAGCAGTTATATATAGCGCCTTTATCCAAGGCGCTTTACAGAGATTGTGCATTACATTCACAATATAACAGGCCGTTCATCTTTGGCATCCAGGGAGTGTGCGTGCAAAATGTGGCTTCGACCGGGTTAACGGTGCCGGAGATTAGCTGGTAACAGACGGACGGACGGACGGACGGACGGACGGACGGACGCATGCACACACGGACGGAGTGCAAAACATACTCTCTCCCCGTGCCTTCGGCCTGGTGGAGACAATAAAACATACTCTCTCCCCGTGCCTTTGGCCTGGTGGAGACAATAAAACATACTCTCTCCCCATGCCTTCGGCCTGGTGGAGAAAATAAAACATACTCTCTCCCCGTGCCTTTGGCCTGGTGGAGACAATAAAACATACTCTCTCCCCATGCCTTCGGCCTGGTGGAGACAATAAAACATACTCTCTCCCCGTGCCTTTGGCCTGGTGGAGACAATAAAACATACTCTCTCCCCATGCCTTCGGTCTGGTGGAGACAATAAAACATACTATCTCCCCATGCCTTCGGCCTGGTGGAGACAATAAAACATACTCTCTCCCCGTGCCTTCGGCCTGGTGGAGACAATAAAACATACTCTCTCCCCATGCCTTCGGCCAGGTGGAGACAATACAACATACTCTCTCCCCATGCCTTCGGCCTGGTGGAGACAATAAAACATACTCTCTCCCCATACCTTCGGCCTGGTGGAGACAATAAAACATACTCTCTCCCCGTGCCTTCGGCCTGGTGGAGACAATAAAACCTACTCTCTCCCCGTGCCTTCATGGTGGAGACAATAAAACATACTCTCTCCCCATGCCTTCATGGTGGAGACAATAAAACCTACTCTCTCCCCGTGCCTTCATGGTGGAGACAATAAAACATACTCTCTCCTCATGCCTTCGGCCTGGTGGAGACAATAAAACATACTCTATCCCCGTGCCTTCGGCCTGGTGGAGACAATAAAACATACTCTCTCCCCATGCCTTCGGCCTGGTGGAGACAATAAAACATACTCTCTCCCCATGCCTTCGGCCTGGTGGAGACAATAAAACATCCTCTCTCCCCATGCCTTCGGCCTGGTGGAGACAATAAAACATACTCTCTCCCCATGCCTTCGGCCTGGTGGAGACAATAAAACATCCTCTCTCCCCATGCCTTCGGCCTGGTGGAGACAATAAAACATACTCTCTCCCCATGCCTTCATGGTGGAGACAATAAAACATACTCTCTCCCCGTGCCTTCGGCCTGGTGGAGACAACTAAACATACTCTCTCCCCGTGCCTTCGGCCTGGTGGAGACAATAAAACATACTCTCTCCCCATGCCTTCATGGTGGAGACAACTAAACATACTCTCTCCCCATGCCTTCGGCCTGGTGGAGACAATAAAACATACTCTCTCCCCATGCCTTCGGCCTGGTGGAGACAACTAAACATCCTCTCTCCCTATGCCTTCGGCCTGGTGGAGACAACTAAACATTTTTTTTTCGTACTGCCTTTTAACTGCTTAACATCTCTCTTGACTACTGTACCATAACTATGCATTTTTATCATTTTATTTTATTTATTTTATTGTTTCACTGATGTACTGTATTGCACTGTATCGTATTGTTTTTCTGTGACCTGTGAAGCACTTTGGTACGATGAGAGTCGTTTTTAAATGTGCTATACAAATAAAATTGATTTGATTTGATTTGATTTACTCTCTCCCCATGCCTTCGGCCTGGTGGAGACAACTAAACATACTCTCTCCCCGTGCCTTCGGCCTCGTGGAGACAATACCATACAAACAAAGCATCTGAGCTTGATTGTTGAGGAGGGGGAGGAGGGGGGGGGATTGTTACGGTACCTGTCGCTGTGGTGACCGATTCTGATTGGTTGGTATCTGGGCTGTCGGTCAAATCCTCACCAGCGGGCTCTTTGACTGGACCACACACCTGTCAATCACACACACAGAGACAGACAGGAAGAAGAGACACATAGCTGAATATATATATATATATATATCAAAAAGGGAAAAACCTTCCAAGGAAGGGACTGCACACTCCAGGGAACAAAGACGGACAACTTACTGCATCAACTTATTTATCAGCACGACGCGTTTCGGCGTGAGCTTCGTCAGGATATATATATATATATATATATATATATATATATATATAGAGAGAGAGAGAGAGAGAGAGAGAGAGAGATCGGTTCGGCTCGGCACCACCTCCCTCTGGAAACTACAAATTCTATCATCCCTTGGGGGGGTATAATACTCACCAAGGAAGCTCTGAGAAGGAAGGGAAGTGGTCACGTGACTGGGCTGCGCCATGACACTTTCATGGACACTTTCATGGGAGCCAAACTCACACCGGAAGTGCAATGAATACATGGCAGTGAATGGAGCCGGCTGGACCAGCTCATAACAAACATTATTCATGAACAATTGAGACCTTTTGTAAAGTAATCACTTCTGGAAAATAACAGAAGACATATCACAGGTTGTTTTCTAATCACTTACTTTTCGATGTGCACAGAGTGCACAGTATATAATTTTATCTGAGGATCTAAACAGCAGCAGGTATCGTTTCTATCACGAGATTTGGCTGCCAGACAGGAAACGGTGGGAAGTCTCGCGATACTTGGTGTGTTCAGAAAGGTACTTTAGATACCATACCTCTATAAGAATTACAGTGTACACATCAAATAACAACACAGCAGACAATAATGTGTTACATGTCTTCTGTTATTTTCCAGAAGTGATTACTTTACAAAAGGTCTCAATTGTAAATAATGTTTGTTCATGAGCTGGTCACTGAGCTCTCATTGACTCCAGTGCATTCTGCCAAACTTCCGGGTAGTTTGGCTCCCATGAAAGTGTCCATGAAAGTGTCATGGCGCACTTCATGACCACTTCACTTCCTTCTCAGAGCTTCCTTGATACTCACGGGGAAGGGCTCGGCACCACCTCCCTCTGGTAAAACTACAAATCCCATCATCCCTTGGGGGGGTATAATACTCACGGGGAAGGGCTCGGCACCACCTCCCTCTGGTAAAACTACAAATCCCATCATCCCTTGGGGGGGTATAATACTCACGGGGAAGGGCTCGGCACCACCTCCCTCTGGTAAAACTACAAATCCCATCATCCCTTGGGGGTATATATAATACTCACGGGGAAGGGCTCGGCCCCCTCCTGGATGACGAAGCCCTCGATGAGGTGCGTGAGGACGTGTGGTTTGACCACGGCCTGCGGCGGCGGAGCCCGCTCCGTCTGACCCCCCCCGACGCGGGCCACACAGAGGCCCGGGGAGGGAGGAGGGGGGGGAGAGGGGGACGCCACAACACCGGGACCTGGTCAGGGAGAAGGGTCACGTTAGAAAAAAATACTAAAAATAGCAACGCTAGAAATTGGATAATAGCGAGACCATTCTGAATCAATATAAAATCTAATGTCCCGATACGCTTTTTCCGTTTCCAGAGAATAATATATATAATAATACAAAAAGAAAAAAGATCTTATTTTGAAGTCCACCGACCGGGAATAGTGTTTATAGCTATCTAGCTATATATCTGGTGTTGTGTTTATAGCTATCTAGCTATATATCTGGTGTTGTGTTTATAGCTATCTAGCTATATATCTGGTGTTGTGTTTATAGCTATCTAGCTATATATCTGGTGTTGTGTTTATAGCTATCTAGCTATATATCTGGTGTTGTGTTTATAGCTATCTATATATCTCGTGTTGTGTTTATAGCTATCTAGCTATATATCTGGTGTTGTGTGTATAGCTATCTAGCTATATGTCTGGTGTTGTGTTTATAGCTATCTAGCTATATATCTGGTGTTGTGTTTATAGCTATCTAGCTATATATCTGGTGTTGTGTTTATAGCTATCTAGCTATATATCTGGTGTTGTGTTTATAGATATCTAGCTATATATCTGGTGTTGTGTTTATAGCTATCTAGCTATATATCTGGTGTTGTGTTTATAGCTATCTAGCTATATATCTGGTGTTGTGTTTATAGCTATCTATATATCTCGTGTTGTGTTTATAGCTATCTAGCTATATATCTGGTGTTGTGTGTATAGCTATCTAGCTATATGTCTGGTGTTGTGTTTATAGCTATCTAGCTATATATCTGGTGTTGTGTTTATAGCTATCTAGCTATATATCTGGTGTTGTGTTTATAGCTATCTAGCTATATATCTGGTGTTGTGTTTATAGATATCTATCTATATATCTGGTGTTGTGTTTATAGCTATCTAGCTATATATCTGGTGTTGTGTTTATAGCTATCTAGCTATATATCTCGTGTTGTGTTTAAAGCTATCTAGCTATATATCTCGTGTTGTGTTTATAGATATCTAGCTATATATCTCGTGTTGTGTTTATAGCTATCTAGCTATATATCTGGTGTTGTGTTTATAGCTATCTAGCTCTATATCTGGTGTTGTGTTTATAGCTATCTAGCTATATATCTGGTGTTGTGTTTATAGCTATCTAGCTATATATCTGGTGTTGTGTTTATAGATATCTATCTAGCTATATATCTGGTGTTGTGTTTATAGCTATCTAGCTATATATCTGGTGTTGTGTTTATAGCTATCTAGCTATATATCTCGTGTTGTGTTCATAGCAGTCTCCTCACTCAAATGTGCACTTGCAGTTTGGGCAACTCTAAAGCAAACTCCACATGTCACAACATATTATTTACCTGCCATAGTGTCAAGCCCTTCCTTACCCCTGTGTGGGATCGCTGGTTAGACTGGCATATTCGCCGATACCGATATGAACCCATATGACCAAATAAGGGCCGATCCGCCTTAGGACTAGGGATGCACGATTAATCGGCAGCATAATCGGAATCGTCCATATCGGTCATAAAAATACCATATCGGCATCGGATCGGTCTCAAAATAATACAGATTATATAATCGGTTTTCACCAACAAAAAACAAAAGAATTAAACAATTATTCTACATTTAATTTGTGTACTCGTCTCATTCAGTAGTCATTCAGTCGTGAAAACAGACACTTGGAAAAGAGTATAAATGCTATTAATTTATTGAATACTTTTTTGAATAACTTACGTTCAAGATATTCATAAATAAAGGAAAGTAGGAAAGTGAGCGTTTTCTAACCATGCGTGTGATTGGTTGCTTCGATGGCGTTGGAGGAGAGCACAGAGGGGTGGTCTCTGATTGGCTGGAGCTGCGCGGGGGAGGGGCCATCCTCGCCATTGGCCGAATTAGACTCCAGTTTCCTCTTTAGTGAGCCGGCCATCTGCTTTCCCTGAAGACATGATATTCATGTTCAATTCATATAACTGGTGGTGCTCACCAGGTAGCACTGTCGCCTCCAGGTAGCGGACTGCCACCAGTCCGCTGACCCCAACCCCCCCCCCCCCACCAGGTAGCACTGTCGCCTCCAGGTAGCGGACTGCCACCAGTCCGCTGACCCCAACCCCCCCCCCCCCCACCAGGTAGCACTGTCGCCTCCAGGTAGCGGACTGCCACCAGTCCGCTGACCCCAACCCCCCCCCCCCCCCCACCAGGTAGCACTGTCGCCTCCAGGTAGCGGACTGCCACCAGTCCGCTGACCCCAACCCCCCCCCCCCCACCAGGTAGCACTGTCGCCTCCAGGTAGCGGACTGCCACCAGTCCGCTGACCCCAACCCCCCCCCCCCCCCAGGTTGGCAGAGGAAGTGTAGCGCCCAGGTTTACATTCGAAAATTGACACTGGGTGAAAAAATGGGTTGCAAAATCGTGCGGACCAATGTTGGGGACATAGCCTACATATTTTATTTGAATTATCTGAATTGATTCAATACGACCAAGTTCAAATGATGAATTCCACACGTAACGTGGGGATGATCGTAAATGTCCGTACGGTCAAGATATGAGCATAAACGTCGTTGTGAATCTGGCCCGAAGTGATTAAAATACAACACCTACTGTATGCCAACATTATGATTTGCAAAAAACCCAGATAATACTGTATTTAATCTCATATCATGATATCGATATAATATTGACATTTTGAACTCTGCTTTTAAAAGGTGCGGCAAGTGATATTAAAACAAGTGTTAAATAGCCATATATTCTGACAATAATCATCGTTATAGTACAGAGGGTTTGTTCAGTAACAGTATTCTCTCTCTCTCTCTCTCTCTCTCTCTCTCTCTCTCTCTCTCTCTCTCTCTCTCTCTCTCTCTCTCTCTCTCTCTCTCTCTCTCTCTCTCTCTCTCTCTCTCTCTCTCTCTCTCTCTCTCTCTCTCTCTCTCTCTCTCTCTCTCTCTCAAAGAAACAAAACAAAAAGAAACAAACTAAATAAATATCACCTACACCAGTGGTTCCCAAAGTGCGGTCTGGGGACCCCCAGGGGTCCTTGAGGGAGTTCCAGGGGGTCCCCAGATAAATGATAGTTTGGAACCAAAATGGACCCTTATGGGTCTGTAACTCTGAGAGTGTACACATGGAACCAAATGGACCCTTATGGGTCTGTAACTCTGAGAGTGTACACATGGAACCAAATGGACCCTTGTGGGTCTGTAACTCTGAGAGTGTACACATGGAACCAAATGGACCCTTATGGGTCTGTAACTCTGAGAGTGTATACATGGAACCAAATGGACCCTTACAGGTCTGTAACTCTGAGAGTGTACACATGGAACCAAATGGACCCTTATGGGTCTGTAACTCTGAGAGTGTACACATGGAACCAAATGGACCCTAACGGGTCCATTTGGTACATTTGTACACTCTCAGAGTTAAATTAACATTGATTTTACAATATAAATTGGGGGTCAGAGAGATAGAAATGTCATTAAATTGGGGGTCCGTAGACTAATGCATGTCAAACTGGGGGTCCTTGAAATAAAATGGGTTGAGAATCACTGCTAGAGCCGTAAGAAAATCTTCTCTTATGTTATGGGGGGGTCCCCTGGAATATCTTTTCAAATGGGGGTCCGCGGGGCTAATTAGTGTTAATTTGGGGGTCCTTGACATGAAAAAGTTTGGGAACTTGCACTGACCTACACTACACCTTTAAGGTGATGAACTGACCTGTGATGTCAACGCCTCTCCATTGGCCACGGCCAACGCTCCGCCCCCCCTGTGCTCCTCCACCACCAGGGGGAGCGTGAGGGAGGCACGGGAGAGCAGGGAGGAGGTGGGCGGGGCAGGGGGGTGGGCGGAGCCCAGCGCTCCATTCTGATGACCCGGGCAGACAGACGCATTCTGATTGGCCTGCGGTTGGGGGTAAAAAAAAAGAAGGAAAATGAAAAAAAGGAAATCACACTTGTGTGAAGTGAGCGGTGCCTTTTAACCGTTTCCGTCCGTAGGACGTGTCCACACGTCCTAGGGGTCCCAATCGACGCGTCCATAGGACGTCTGTGGATGTCCTAGCGCATCCTCAATGTTTTCTGTTTTTAACCTTTTTATGTGCGAATAAATAAAACCTAAACCTTTTCTTGGGGATTCCCATGGGATGGGTTAAAAAAATGTGGTATTCATCCCAGGAATGGGATGGGAATGACAAGTCAACGGGAGCGGTCAGGAGCGGGCATGACAGCCTATCTCACAACCCCCTTTCCACGCCCCCTTCCGGTAGATAGTGGTGTCATTTAACATTTACACGTTTTTTTCTCTGGAGAATCTAAGTACATTTCCTAATGTAAAAATGTGACAGACCAATATTATTATGAAGCAAACAAGATGGTAAATCAGCTCGAACAGATAGAACAAACCTTACCTTGAGAAAACAAAAGTTGTAGACTTCTTAAATTACCTCTGTTAACATGTAGTGTCTATGGAGTGACGTCACGCTATCACCACTAGCCCCGAAAGGGGGCGTATTAAGGGGGGCGGGGAAATTCTGTGAGATAGGCTTATTAGCCTCATAATCATTATATTACTACATATTCAGTGTTCCTGGTGCCATACATAGGTTTATTACTACAGATTCAGTGTTCCTGGTGCCATACATAGGTTTATTACTACATATTCAGTGTTCCTGGTGCCATACATAGGTTTATTACTACATATTCAGTGTTCCTGGTGCCATACATAGGTTTTATTACTACATATTCAGTGTTCCTGGTGCCATACATAGGTTTATTACTACATATTCAGTGTTCCTGGTGCCATACATAGGTTTATTACTACATATTCAGTGTTCCTGATGCAATACATAGGTTTTATTACTACATATTCATTGTTCCTGGTGCCATACATAGGTTTTATTACTACAGATTCATTGTTCCTGGTGCCATACATAGGTTTTATTACTACATATTCAGTGTTCCTGATGCCATACATAGGTTTATTACTACATATTCATTGTTCCTGGTGCCATACATAGGTTTATTACTACATATTCATTGTTCCTGATGCCATACATAGGTTTTATTACTACATATTCATTGTTCCTGATGCCATACATAGGTTTTATTACTACATATTCATTGTTCCTGGTGCCATACATAGGTTTATTACTACATATTCATTGTTCCTGATGCCATACATAGGTTTATTACTACAGATTCAGTGTTCCTGGTGCCATACATAGGTTTTATTACTACATATTCATTGTTCCTGATGCCATACATAGGTTTTATTACTACAGATTCATTGTTCCTGATGCCATACATAGGTTTATTACTACAGATTCAGTGTTCCTGGTGCCATACATAGGTTTATTACTACAGATTCATTGTTCCATACATAGGTTTTATTACTACATATTCAGTGTTCCTGGTGCCATACATAGGTTTATTACTACAGATTCAGTGTTCCTGGTGCCATACATAGGTTTTATTACTACAGATTCATTGTTCCATACATAGGTTGTATTACTACATATTCATTGTTCCTGATGCCATACATAGGTTTATTACTACAGATTCAGTGTTCCTGGTGCCATACATAGGTTTATTACTACATATTCATTGTTCCTGGTGCCATACATAGGTTTTATTACTACAGATTCATTGTTCCTGATGCCATACATAGGTTTATTACTACAGATTCATTGTTCCATACATAGGTTTTATTACTACAGATTCATTGTTCCTGATGCCATACATAGGTTTATTACTACAGATTCAGTGTTCCTGATGCCATACATAGGTTTTATTACTACATATTCATTGTTCCTGATGCCATACATAGGTTTATTACTACAGATTCATTGTTCCATACATAGGTTTTATTACTACAGATTCATTGTTCCTGGTGCCATACATAGGTTTATTACTACAGATTCAGTGTTCCTGGTGCCATACATAGGTTTATTACTACAGATTAATTGTTCCATACATAGGTTTTATTACTACATATTCAGTGTTCCTGGTGCCATACATAGGTTTATTACTACAGATTCAGTGTTCCTGGTGCCATACATAGGTTTTATTACTACAGATTCATTGTTCCATACATAGGTTTTATTACTACATATTCAGTGTTCCTGGTGCCATACATAGGTTTATTACTACAGATTCAGTGTTCCTGGTGCCATACATAGGTTTTATTACTACAGATTCATTGTTCCATACATAGGTTTTATTACTACAGATTCATTGTTCCATACATAGGTTTTATTACTACAGATTCATTGTTCGGTTCTGGGTCCTCTTCTTTTCTCTCTCTACACTACATCTCTGGGTGCTGTCATCCACTCCCATGGCTTTTCCTACCACTGCTATGCCGATGACACCCAGCTGATCCTCTCATTCCCCCCCTCTGATACCCAAGTGGAGGCACGCATTGCTGCTTGTCTGGCTGACATCTCGGCGTGGATGTCGACAAACCACCTGAAGCTCAACCTGGACAAGACCGAGCTGATGTTCCTCCCGGGGAAGGGCTGTCCGCACCGAGACATGGCCATCACCATTGATAATGCTGTGGTGACCTCAACTCGGACTGCGAAAAATCTGGGTGTGACCCTGGACGATCAACTGACGTTCTCGGCAAACATCGCATCAGTGACAAGGTCCTGCAGATTCCTCCTCTACAACATCAGGAGGATTCGCCCCTTCCTCACGGAGAAGGCAGCCCAGGTGCTCATCCAGGCTCTCGTCATCTCCCGCCTGGACTACTGCAACTCCCTCCTTGCTGGTGCTCCGGCATCTGCCATCAGACCTCTGGAGCTTGTTCAGAAAGCTGCGGCTCGTCTGGTGTTCAACCGCCCCAAGTTCTCCCACACAACCATCCTTCTCCGTTCTCTACACTGGCTCCCCGTAGCGGCCCGCATCCAGTTCAAAACCCTGGTGTTAGCCTATAGGGCAGTGAAAGGAACAGCTCCTTCCTATCTCCGGGCTATGGTCGATGCCTACACCCCTGCCCGACCACTTCGGTCTGCCACCTCGGGGCGACTGATTGCCTCGTCACTCAAGGGTCCTTCTGGCCGATCCACACGGTCACGACTCTTTTCTGTTCTGGCCCCACAGTGGTGGAATGAACTCCCCACTGATGTTAGGACAGCAGAGTCACTGCCCATATTTCGCCGCAGGTTGAAAACCCACCTCTTCAGGAAACACTACCCTTCCTCTCTGCCTGACCTACTTGTTGTTAACTAGTTGTACAAACGTTTGTTTTCTATTGTTGTATTGTTTATTGGATCTTGTTTAGTCGATACACTTAATTGTTTTAGCTCATGCTCATTTGATTTAGCTATTTTGTCTCATCCGGTTAAGGAAATAGGTAGCTGATATATTGCACTTTTACCTTAGCGCTAGGTATACTCTTGGTTGCTTGTTTTTGCAGAAAATGCACTAAAGACTTCTGGTGATTAGTAGTTTTTGTTCCCTACCTATGTTGAATACACTTATTGTAAGTCGCTTTGGATAAAAGCGTCTGCTAAATGACTGTAATGTAATGTAATGTAATGTAATGTTCCATACATAGGTTTTATTACTACATATTCATTGTTCCTGGTGCCATACATAGGTTTTATTACTACAGATTCATTGTTCCTGGTGCCATACATAGGTTTATTACTACATATTCAGTGTTCCTGGTGCCATACATAGGTTTTATTACTACAGATTCATTGTTCCTGATGCCATACATAGGTTTATTACTACATATTCAGTGTTCCTGGTGCCATACATAGGTTTATTACTACATATTCAGTGTTCCTGGTGCCATACATAGGTTTTATTACTACATATTCATTGTTCCTGGTGCCATACATAGGTTTTATTACTACATATTCATTGTTCCTGGTGCCATACATAGGTTTTATTACTACATATTCATTGTTCCTGGTGCCATACATAGGTTTATTACTACATATTCATTGTTCCTGGTGCCATACATAGGTTTTATTACTACATATTCATTGTTACTGGTGCCATACATAGGTTTATTACTACAGATTCATTGTTCCTGGTGCCATACATAGGTTTTATTACTACAGATTCAGTGTTCCTGGTGCCATACATAGGTTTTATTACTACATATTCATTGTTACTGGTGCCATACATAGGTTTATTACTACAGATTCAGTGTTCCTGGTGCCATACATAGGTTTATTACTACAGATTCAGTGTTCCTGATGCCATACATAGGTTTATTACTACAGATTCATTGTTCCTGGTGCCATACATAGGTTTATTACTACAGATTCAGTGTTCCTGATGCCATACATAGGTTTATTACTACAGATTCAGTGTTCCTGGTGCCATACATAGGTTTATTACTACATATTCAGTGTTCCTGGTGCCATACATAGGTTTATTAATACAGATTCATTGTTCCTGATGCCATACATAGGTTTATTACTACATATTCAGTGTTCCTGGTGCCATACATAGGTTTTATTACTACATATTCATTGTTCCTGATGCCATACATAGGTTTTATTACTACAGATTCATTGTTCCTGATGCCATACATAGGTTTTATTACTACAGATTCATTGTTCCTGATGCCATACATAGGTTTTTACTACATATTCAGTGTGCCATACATAGGTTTATTACTACAGATTCATTGTTCCTGGTGCCATACATAGGTTTATTACTACATATTCATTGTTCCTGATGCCATACATAGGTTTTATTACTACATATTCATTGTTCCTGATGCCATACATAGGTTTTATTACTACATATTCAGTGTGCCATACATAGGTTTATTACTACAGATTCATTGTTCCTGGTGCCATACATAGGTTTATTACTACATATTCATTGTTCCTGGTGCCATACATAGGTTTATTACTACAGATTCATTGTTCCTGATGCCATACATAGGTTTTATTACTACATATTCAGTGTGCCATACATAGGTTTATTACTACAGATTCATTGTTCCTGGTGCCATACATAGGTTTATTACTACATATTCAGTGTTCCTGGTGCCATACATAGGTTTTATTACTACATATTCATTGTTCCTGATGCCATACATAGGTTTATTACTACATATTCATTGTTCCTGGTGCCATACATAGGTTTATTACTACATATTCAGTGTTCCTGGTGCCATACATAGGTTTTATTACTACATATTCATTGTTCCTGGTGCCATACATAGGTTTATTACTACATATTCAGTGTTCCTGATGCCATACATAGGTTTATTACTACATATTCAGTGTTCCTGATGCCATACATAGGTTTATTACTACAGATTCATTGTTCCTGGTGCCATACATAGGTTTTATTACTACAGATTCATTGTTCCTGGTGCCATACATAGGTTTATTACTACATATTCAGTGTTCCTGATGCCATACATAGGTTTTATTACTACATATTCAGTGTTCCTGATGCCATACATAGGTTTATTACTACATATTCAGTGTTCCTGATGCCATACATAGGTTTTATTACTACATATTCAGTGTTCCTGATGCCATACATAGGTTTATTACTACATATTCAGTGTTCCTGATGCCATACATAGGTTTATTACTACATATTCAGTGTTCCTGATGCCATACATAGGTTTATTACTACATATTCAGTGTTCCTGGTGCCATACATAGGTTTATTACTACAGATTCATTGTTCCATACATAGATTTTATTACTACAGATTCATTGTTCCATACATAGGTTTTATTACTACATATTCAGTGTTCCTGGTGCCATACATAGGTTTTGAATTAAAACTGCATGAAACCCAGTAATGTAAAAAGAACACAAAGGTACATTGGGGACAATACCTGCGCGTGCGTGCGTGCGTGCGTGCGTGCGTGCGTGCGTGCGTGCGTGCGTTTGTGCGTGCGTGGGACTAGTACCTGCGGGTGCACGTGGGACACCTGGGCAGACGACAGCGCCTCCTGGTGGAGAGCCTTCAGCGCGGCGCCTCGACCCTGCGCCACAGACGCGGCCGCCTCCCGCGAGGCGATGGACGCCACCATGGTCAGGCAGGACGAACTGCTGAGCACCGACGAGTACGCCTGCATGGATGACCACAACGTTACTCCATTAACCCCTTCTGGGCGAGTACGCCTGCATGGATGACCACAACGTTACTCCATTAACCCCTTCAGTACGCCTGCATGGATGACCACAACGTTACTCCATTAACCCCTTCAGTACGCCTGCATGGATGACCACAACGTTACTCCATTAACCCCTTCAGTACGCCTGCATGGATGACCACAACGTTACTCCATTAACCCCTTCAGTACGCCTGCATGGATGACCACAACGTTACTCCATTAACCCCTTCAGTACGCCTGCATGGATGACCACAACGTTACTCCATTAACCCCTTCAGTACGCCTGCATGGATGACCACAACGTTACTCCATTAACCCCTTCAGTACGCCTGCATGGATGACCACAACGTTACTCCATTAACCCCTTCAGTACGCCTGCATGGATGACCACAACGTTACTCCATTAACCCCTTCAGTACGCCTGCATGGATGACCACAACGTTACTCCATTAACCCCTTCAGTACGCCTGCATGGATGACCACAACGTTACTCCATTAACCCCTTCAGTACGCCTGCATGGATGACCACAACGTTACTCCATTAACCCCTTCAGTACGCCTGCATGGATGACCACAACGTTACTCCATTAACCCCTTCAGTACGCCTGCATGGATGACCACAACGTTACTCCATTAACCCCTTCAGTACGCCTGCATGGATGACCACAACGTTACTCCATTAACCCCTTCAGTACGCCTGCATGGATGACCACAACGTTACTCCATTAACCCCTTCTGGGGCAGCGTCACCACAACGTTACTCCATTAACCCCTTCTGGGGCAGCGTCACCACAACGTTACTCCATTAACCCCTTCTGGGGCAGCGTCACCACAACGTTACTCCATTAACCCCTTCTGGGGCAGCGTCACCACAACGTTACTCCATTAACCCCTTCTGGGGCAGCGTCACCACAACGTTACTCCATTAACCCCTTCTGGGGCAGCGTCACCACAACGTTACTCCATTAACCCCTTCTGGGGCAGCGTCACCACAACGTTACTCCATTAACCCCTTCTGGGGCAGCGTCACCACAACGTTACTCCATTAACCCCTTCTGGGGCAGCGTCACCACAACGTTACTCCATTAACCCCTTCTGGGGCAGCGTCACCACAACGTTACTCCATTAACCCCTTCTGGGGCAGCGTCACCACAACGTTACTCCATTAACCCCTTCTGGGGCAGCGTCACCACAACGTTACTCCATTAACCCCTTCTGGGGCAGCGTCACCACAACGTTACTCCATTAACCCCTTCTGGGGCAGCGTCACCACAACGTTACTCCATTAACCCCTTCTGGGGCAGCGTCACCACAACGTTACTCCATTAACCCCTTCTGGGGCAGCGTCACCACAACGTTACTCCATTAACCCCTTCTGGGGCAGCGTCACCACAACGTTACTCCATTAACCCCTTCTGGGGCAGCGTCACCACAACGTTACTCCATTAACCCCTTCTGGGGCAGCGTCACCACAACGTTACTCCATTAACCCCTTCTGGGGCAGCGTCACCACAACGTTACTCCATTAACCCCTTCTGGGGCAGCGTCACCACAACGTTACTCCATTAACCCCTTCTGGGGCAGCGTCACCACAACGTTACTCCATTAACCCCTTCTGGGGCAGCGTCACCACAACGTTACTCCATTAACCCCTTCTGGGGCAGCGTCACCACAACGTTACTCCATTAACCCCTTCTGGGGCAGCGTCACCACAACGTTACTCCATTAACCCCTTCTGGGGCAGCGTCACCACAACGTTACTCCATTAACCCCTTCTGGGGCAGCGTCACCACAACGTTACTCCATTAACCCCTTCTGGGGCAGCGTCACCACAACGTTACTCCATTAACCCCTTCTGGGGCAGCGTCACCACAACGTTACTCCATTAACCCCTTCTGGGGCAGCGTCACCACAACGTTACTCCATTAACCCCTTCTGGGGCAGCGTCACCACAACGTTACTCCATTAACCCCTTCTGGGGCAGCGTCACCACAACGTTACTCCATTAACCCCTTCTGGGGCAGCGTCACCACAACGTTACTCCATTAACCCCTTCTGGGGCAGCGTCACCACAACGTTACTCCATTAACCCCTTCTGGGGCAGCGTCACCACAACGTTACTCCATTAACCCCTTCTGGGGCAGCGTCACCACAACGTTACTCCATTAACCCCTTCTGGGGCAGCGTCACCACAACGTTACTCCATTAACCCCTTCTGGGGCAGCGTCACCACAACGTTACTCCATTAACCCCTTCTGGGGCAGCGTCACCACAACGTTACTCCATTAACCCCTTCTGGGGCAGCGTCACCACAACGTTACTCCATTAACCCCTTCTGGGGCAGCGTCACCACAACGTTACTCCATTAACCCCTTCTGGGGCAGCGTCACCACAACGTTACTCCATTAACCCCTTCTGGGGCAGCGTCACCACAACGTTACTCCATTAACCCCTTCTGGGGCAGCGTCACCACAACGTTACTCCATTAACCCCTTCTGGGGCAGCGTCACCACAACGTTACTCCATTAACCCCTTCTGGGGCAGCGTCACCACAACGTTACTCCATTAACCCCTTCTGGGGCAGCGTCACCACAACGTTACTCCATTAACCCCTTCTGGGGCAGCGTCACCACAACGTTACTCCATTAACCCCTTCTGGGGCAGCGTCACCACAACGTTACTCCATTAACCCCTTCTGGGGCAGCGTCACCACAACGTTACTCCATTAACCCCTTCTGGGGCAGCGTCACCACAACGTTACTCCATTAACCCCTTCTGGGGCAGCGTCACCACAACGTTACTCCATTAACCCCTTCTGGGGCAGCGTCACCACAACGTTACTCCATTAACCCCTTCTGGGGCAGCGTCACCACAACGTTACTCCATTAACCCCTTCTGGGGCAGCGTCACCACAACGTTACTCCATTAACCCCTTCTGGGGCAGCGTCACCACAACGTTACTCCATTAACCCCTTCTGGGGCAGCGTCACCACAACGTTACTCCATTAACCCCTTCTGGGGCAGCGTCACCACAACGTTACTCCATTAACCCCTTCTGGGGCAGCGTCACCACAACGTTACTCCATTAACCCCTTCTGGGGCAGCGTCACCACAACGTTACTCCATTAACCCCTTCTGGGGCAGCGTCACCACAACGTTACTCCATTAACCCCTTCTGGGGCAGCGTCACCACAACGTTACTCCATTAACCCCTTCTGGGGCAGCGTCACCACAACGTTACTCCATTAACCCCTTCTGGGGCAGCGTCACCACAACGTTACTCCATTAACCCCTTCTGGGGCAGCGTCACCACAACGTTACTCCATTAACCCCTTCTGGGGCAGCGTCACCACAACGTTACTCCATTAACCCCTTCTGGGGCAGCGTCACCACAACGTTACTCCATTAACCCCTTCTGGGGCAGCGTCACCACAACGTTACTCC
Source organism: Electrona antarctica (assembly GCF_951216825.1). Lineage (NCBI taxonomy): Eukaryota > Metazoa > Chordata > Actinopteri > Myctophiformes > Myctophidae > Electrona > Electrona antarctica. Next base: position 306,735 of record NW_027637521.1, read on the forward strand.
ATTAACCCCTTCTGGGGCAGCGTCACCACAACGTTACTCCATTAACCCCTTCTGGGGCAGCGTCACCACAACGTTACTCCATTAACCCCTTCTGGGGCAGCGTCACCACAACGTTACTCCATTAACCCCTTCTGGGGCAGCGTCACCACAACGTTACTCCATTAACCCCTTCTGGGGCAGCGTCACCACAACGTTACTCCATTAACCCCTTCTGGGGCAGCGTCACCACAACGTTACTCCATTAACCCCTTCTGGGGCAGCG
>NW_027637521.1:309496-336996 GCF_951216825.1 Electrona antarctica
CACGGGCACTGCGGGGGTGCCAGCGGCGGCGTCGATGCGGGCCTGGGCCAGCGCCAGCACCGTGGACACGGGCACTGCCCCGGTGCCAGCGGCGGCGTCGATGCGGGCCTGGGCCAGCGCCAGCGCCTGCCCGTTGACGCCCAGCGAGCTCTGCCTGGCGCCCACGATCTGCACGGGGATGTGAGGGGGTGGCGGGGCCACGCCGCTGGGGGGAGGAGGGGGAGGAGGGGCGGGGAGGATGGGGGGAGGGTTCCTGGAGGGCAGCTGCAGGGGCAAGCGGAGACCCTGCAAAAAGGGCTATAGCGTAAAGGTAAAGCAAATAAAGTACATTTACAGCTTTTCTCGTGCCGTGAAGTTAAACGATGGCGTGCAACAAGGCCTGCAGCAGTGGCGGCCGGTCCATAGGGGGCGCTGGTGCGCCGCACCACCATGCACAACCCCTGAATAAAACGTGAATAAGAATGAAGTGAGAAACGAAATCTGCAGCCTGTAATTTATTTAAAATTAGCAATCCAGAAACGTAAATATTATATAATATAAGGAACCACTAACCAAAGGCAGTGATTAAAAGTTGTATTATGCTGCCACGTTGTATTATGCTGCCATGAAATGTCAAATGTTGTTTACGTTGTGTGACGTTTCTGATTGGTTACTGAGTGTCACATGTTGGTGCGCGTTCATCTGTAGCCCTTGACTCTCAGCACTGAAGAGTAATGCATTGCGGTCCACATGTCTTCAATACAAACGATAGGAAGCCACTGGGTCGCAAAATGTGTGCGATCAATGTTATTCACACCACAAACCACTTGGGGGCAGCATAAACATCACAACACAGTTTGACATATAGTTTAACACACAGTCACCACAGACGCTAGAAAAACATGAATGATGAGCCACATGGAGCCAGGTAAAGATAATAATTCATTTTCATAATGGAACAACAAGACAAGAAAACTGTAGCCTCAATCTACATGAAATTAGCCATGTTTGGCAATGCCATGTTTATTTTTTATTTTTAAAAGCCTTCCATTGAATGTGATGATACCTATAGTGCATGTTTTCTTGATATTTTTATAGCGCCCTCTCTAGGACAAAAGTCACCAGCCGCCACTGGCCTGCAGTAGGCTATGCCCTGGCCTGGACGCATTTGCATGACATTATTTTGTGCAGTACGTTGTTCAGACTATAGTCATTGGTCCGACAAACGACAACCCACCTCATCTCCTAACCTAACCATAACCGCAAGCACGGGAGCAGACGCTAGTACGACATGCGGACGCATGTCGGACTAATGCCCGTGTCTGAATTACATGCGGTTCCCGAACGGTAAGACTATGGTCATCATTAGTATTATTGCCATCACCTGGGTGGGTCAGTCGTGTAACTTTAAGACTATGGTCATCATTAGTATTATTGCCATCACCTGGGTGGGTCAGTCGTGTAACTTTAAGACTATGGTCATCATTAGTATTATTGCCTTCACCTGGGTGGGTCAGTCGTGTAACTTTCCCGACGTGTGTTCAACAACACAGCCATGCAAAAATAACATTGACAGCCATGAGGTGGCGAAAGCTTGACCTCCATAGCAACGGTTGCTAAACTACTTGGACTGGCATAATTGGACAATTGGGATTTAGCGAAGAAGGGGCTAATTTAGCGACAGGACCAACGACGGTATACCTGCAGGGTCTTGGGCTGAATGGGGACGGGTCCGTTGCCATGGTGATGATGGTGGTGGTGGTGATGGTGGGCCGTGGGCTTGTTGTCGGGGGCGGGGGCGCAGAGCGTGGCCTTCTGCAGCGGCTGCACCACCAGCGTCTGGGCGTGGCCTCCTCCTCCGATGCCCGCCGGCTTGATGCCAGCGTTGCTGTTGTTGGACGAGGCGGGCACCAGGATGTGCGTGGCGGTGGTGGTGCCCCCTGCCGTGGTCACGGTGGTCAGAGCACGGGGCCCGTGGAGCAGGAGCTGGGACAGAGGGATGGAGGCGGAGGAGGAGGAGGTGGGGTGGAGGAGGTGGTGGTGGTGGTGGGGGGGTTTGAGGTTGGAGGAGGGCTGCGGGTAGGTGGGGATCTTGATGTGGGCGAGCTGAGGCTGTGGCGCCGGCTGGGCGGGTTTGGTGGGAGACTGGGGCGTGCTGGTGGGCTGGGTCAGCGAGTAGGGAGCTGTGTGGGACAACATGTGACCAGATTTGACTGAGAGCCTGCCATCGCACAAACTCCAGCTTTTCACCAGAGGAGAAAAACTCTTTTTTTTTCTTTTTTCAAAATGAGTTAATAGCACAGGCAGACTCTTCACATACTAGAGCATGTCTGAAATAAGTGTCAGAGCTGGAATCGACATGTAAATATGAAATAAATGTTTAAACATGTAGCTAGGTGTAATGTTAGAGTGACAGAAGACATGTAAATATGAAATAAATGTTTAAACATGTAGCTAGGTGTAATGTTAGAGTGACAGAAGACATGTAAATATGAAATAAATGTTTAAACATGTAGCTAGGTGTAATGTTAGAGTACACAGAAGACATGTAAATATGAAATAAATGCTCCACAGAAGTGAACCTTTGAAGCCTGTTTTCTCAACTCGCTGTTTCTCTGCAAGACATTACTCTATAAGCCATATCTCCAAAACTGGTGGGTCAAACTGAACAACCAATATGTCAATTTGAAGCTATGATTCCCTGCTTTCATATGACATGAAACGAATTTGTTTGTTTAAATCCAATGGCAGTCCCTCAGTCAAATATAGTCACATATATGCATTTAGCAGACACTCTTAATCCAGAGTGATTTACAGTAAGCAAGAACACATGGTGATACATCACATACATTAAAAAGTCATCATGAATCATACGTAAGCTTTAAGAACCCAACAGTGGAATATCTATATAATGAAACTATGCATATTTATACTATATAGTGCTATGTCTACATAAAGTGCTGTCTAAATTACATAAATTACATAAGCCTTAGCATACGGCTGTAAGGTTGGGGACGGAATGGAATGCTTTGTCTCTACCGTGTGTGCGTGCGTGCGTGCGTGCGTGCATGACATTCACCCATTCACACACACATTCATACACCGATGGCGGAAGAAAACCATGTAAGGCACCAACCTGCACATCAGGAGCAATTAGGGGTTCAGAGTCTTGCTCAAGGACACTTCGACACCAACTCTGGGGGAGCCCACAGGGTTCGAACCGGCAACCTTACGGTTACAATTTGTGAGCTTGTTTTCAAATGACCGAAATGTATATAAATCTGAAGGGGTTTGGTGTATGTTTTCTAAAAGAATAATAAAAATCTACAAAGTAATTAAAAATAATTTCAAAAGAAATGTAGTGGAGTAAAAGTACAAGTGCATTTTGCGATAACCGTCTCACCGGAGTCACTCTTCTCTGGAGCTTCAGTCTTCACCCCGACGACCTTGGGAGCCGTCACCCCTCGCATGGCCAGGTTCTGCACCTGGGGGGGGGCGGGGGGGGGGGGAGAGAGAGAGAGAGAGAGAGAGAGACAGAGACAGAGACAGAGACAGAGACAGAGACAGAGACAGAGAGAGAGACGGACAGACATAAATTTAGATGAAATTAACTTCGATTTTGGCATCCCAAGTCTGGGTACAGCATGTCACTATAGGCGGAAATTAAAATAAACATGTGCACAATTTAGAATATCCGCTGCAATGCAATGTGAGCATCTACTTCTAGATCGGCTATTTTCAAAATGACTCGTTTTGTGGTTGTACATGGTTCTCTCAGCTTGGTATTTAGAAATGTGTTGTGGTTGTACATGGTTCTCTCAGCTTGGTATTGTGGCTGCTTTAGAGAAGATGTCTTTTAGGATGAATTATTAGTTGGATATATAAATATGATTTGAAGGTGAACGTGTCATAGTGTAGGCCCTCCATGTTATCTATGGTCAGGTACGCGTGCGTGCGTACGCGCACTAATTATGTTAACCCATTTTGGGCAGGAACCCCTTTTGGTGTTTTAAGCATTATGTTATACTTTAGCTATTGAAAAATAGCAGATCTACAAGCTCATAGCGCGCCACTAGGTCTGCTATTTTTGAAAAATCCTGTCAGGATTTAGAAGACATTTTATAAATGTCGACGTCAGGTCAAAATGGGTTATAGTAAGGGCATTTTATCAGGTATTTGACCAATCTGGGAACTAAATCGTTACCAAGAAATGTCTTCACCAATGTGTTTCTAAAGATGTCTAATAACATGTACTAAAAGTTTGAAATTCAACTCCCGTGGGAAATTGAGTTATTAGCATAATATGTGACCATACCCATAACATCCTATATAAGGCAAAAAAGCCAAAATGTCATCATTCTTTAAGTAGCATGTGACATATGAAACTAGGGTGATTTCATGATTCTGAATCCATTCCAAGCATTAGTTTTGCACAAAAAACACTCCTTGGGCTAAATTAGGCCATATCCACTTGACCAAATGTGCTGACCTCATCACGTTTGTGTGGCCGTTTTCCTCCCAAGGAGTGTTTTTTGTGCAAAACTAATGCTTGGAATGGATTCAGAATCATGCAAACACCCTAGTTTCATATTATGCTAATAACTCAATTTCCCACGGGAGTTGAATTTCAAACATTTAGTACATTTTATTAGACACCTTTAGAAACACATTGTGAAGAAATGTCTTGGTAACGATTTAGTTCCCAGATTTTCATAGATTTCTCTTACTATTAGGGTTGTTTGTACCAAAGTGAAATATTGAACGTTTCTGGAGACTTTTATCAAACAACTCAAAGTGAGTTGGATTACTGGAACATAATTACATTTGAAGGTAACTGTATATCACCAAACAAATGTTTTTAAATGGTTTATACAGGCTGATAAATAGGGATGGAGTTCGTTAATTGTTATTTATAACGATCACCTTGTCGATCAGGCTTATCGAGCCGGTTCTTATCGAGCATTTTATATTATTTTGTGGAAAGACGGAAGACGATAATACATTCTGAACAGAACCAGTATCTTTTACTATAGGGCCTTTAAAACACACAAAACTGCCCAAAAATCACTTTCACCTAGAAAATCCATTCACATTTTGTATAATTCAGCTGACTGTGGAGACACATGCTGGAACTTTTTACTTTGAAATGTTTTATAGTTTCTGAGTTATTTAATTTAAACGCCAAATGCATTCTCAATGGCGAAAACACAAACTTTGGCACCACGTTTAAAAAAAATAAATAATAATCATTGCTTTGATTTTTTTTTTTTTTTTTATTAAAAAAATAATAATAAAAGAAAATATTTGTTTTTCTTTTTTTTTAAAAAGACGTCCACAGACGTCTTGGGCTCTGCCCGTGCGGTAATACCAAAGACGTCCACAGACGTCTTGGGCTCTGCCCGTGCGGTAATACCAAAGACGTCCACAGACGTCTTGGGCTCTGCCCGTGCGGTAATACCAAAGACGTCCACAGACGTCTTGGGCTCTGCCCGTGCGGTAATACCAAAGACGTCCACAGACGTCTTGGGCTCTGCCCGTGCGGTAATACCAAAGACGTCCACAGACGTCTTGGGCTCTGCCCGTGCGGTAATACCAAAGACGTCCACAGACGTCTTGGGCTCTGCCCGTGCGGTAATACCAAAGACGTCCACAGACGTCTTGGGCTCTGCCCGTGCGGTAATACCAAAGACGTCCACAGACGTCTTGGGCACAAACTGTGTTAAATACAGTACTTTTCTAACAGACGAAAGGCGATTGACGTCTTTACCAAAAAAATAATATTAAAGGAACTGTTAACTGGTTAAAAAGCGTAATTTTGTGTACCCGGACAGCGCTGGTTGGCAGTTATCAATACACTTATAAACCGACATGTTTGTGCCAGCGTGGATGAGAACATTTATTTCTTCATCGCCTCTTGTCTTGATTGTTTAAACATGCTATGCTCCATAACAGGCTTGATATCGATACCGGCCGGGTACTCAATAAGCTTGTTTTCTGATTTTTTGGGGGGTAATTGTCATTATTGGTTATTATACAACAGGTCGTTTCGAGGAAGCAATCTCATTGGTTGAAACAGCCTTCTAGCCGTGGTTCAAACGAGCACCACTCCACACCTAATCAAAACAAAGAATTCAGCTGCTCTGTTCTCCCAGAGCGCTAGCAAACTCGGTGGCTAGGCTAGCTAGTTTCTTGGGACATTTGTGGTCGTAGTGACTACATCCGTCATTAATTTTTAAGGGTAACTGTTGTATAATTGCAATATTACACGAAAGGGTGTGGTTTAACGTGATTATTGCCACTTCAGTGATGCTTGCGGAACTAGATTACGTCTCGTTCCTGACCGCATCACTGTCGTGGCAATAATCACGTTAAACCACACCCTCTCTGTAATATTGCTTAATTGAGCTCCATCCCTACTCATAAAGTCTGCATTCAAACACATGTCAAACTATGTTGAGATGCATAGTTGTTGTTGTTTATTTCTCCCAGCCAGCACCTCACAGTGTCAGTCAAATATTTGTTCAATTCACAATTTAAATAGTTGACAACCAAAAAAATATGGAATTAGGATTTGTGAGTGGTGCAACCACTCCGAGGAACAGCAATGTCCCTATGTCCCTCCCTATGTCCCTCCCTATGTCCTAACCTATGTCCCTCCCTATGTCCCTATGTCCCTCCATATGTCCCTATGTCCCTCCCTATGTCCTAACCTATGTCCCTCCCTATGTCCTAACCTATGTCCCTATGTCCCTCCCTATGTCCTAACCTATGTCCCTCCCTATGTCCTAACCTATGTCCCTATGTCCCTCCCTATGTCCTAACCTATGTCCCTCCCTATGTCCCTATGTCCCTCCCTATGTCCCTATGTCCCTCCCTATGTCCTAACATATGTCCCTCCCTATGTCCTAACCTATGTCCCTATGTCCCTCCCTATGTCCTAACCTATGTCCCTCCCTATGTCCCTATGTTTAGTAGAGTACCAATAGGGGGTGCTGTTGCACCACTCGCTTCAGACTGGTCTGATTTTTTTAATACAATTTTGATTGCATTTTGAGCAGGAAAACAATAACATGGCAGTTAAGACCATGTGACTGGACAACACCTGGTCATTATCCGATTGGCTGCCGGCGCCGGAGGAGGAAGTGGGAGGAGTCACGTCCTGTTGCGGTTGTTGTTGTTGCTGGGTGACGGCCACGGCAGCGGTGGCCGTGCTGCCGGGCATGAAGATCAGCTGAGAGGAGATGGGTGCTCGCAGGGAGCGGTTCACCTTTAAATAATAACAATAACAACATGAAGATCAGCTGAGAGGAGATGGGTGCTCGCAGGGAGCGGTTCACCTTTAAATAATAACAATAACAACATGAAGATCAGCTGAGAGGAGATGGGTGCTCGCAGGGAGCGGTTCACCTTTAAATAATAACAATAACAACATGAAGATCAGCTGAGAGGAGATGGGTGCTCGCAGGGACCGGTTCACCTTTAAATAATAACAATAACAACATGAAGATCAGCTGAGAGGAGATGGGTGCTCGCAAGGAGCGGTTCACCTTTAAATAATAACAATAACAACAACATGAAGATCAGCTGAGAGGAGATGGGTGCTCGCAGGGACCGGTTCACCTTTAAATAATAACAATAACAACATGAAGATCAGCTGAGAGGAGATGGGTGCTCGCAGGGACCGGTTCACCTTTAAATAATAACAATAACAACATGAAGATCAGCTGAGAGGAGATGGGTGCTCGCAGGGAGCGGTTCACCTTTAAATAATAACAATAACAACATGAAGATCAGCTGAGAGGAGATGGGTGCTCGCAGGGAGCGGTTCACCTTTAAATAATAACAATAACAACATGAAGATCAGCTGAGAGGAGATGGGTGCTCGCAGGGAGCGGTTCACCTTTAAATAATAACAATAACAACATGAAGATCAGCTGAGAGGAGATGGGTGCTCGCAGGGAGCGGTTCACCTTTAAATAATAACAATAACAACATGAAGATCAGCTGAGAGGAGATGGGTGCTCGTAATTGTATGGAGAGGATACTGTAGCCCCTTGAGACATCTCCTTTTAGAGGGGGTCTTACCCATAGATATATATATAAAGTCTAGATGGCTTAAGGCGGAGTTTCTGACGTCGTTCACCCGGCGGCCATCTTACTTCAGGGCTACAGTACAGTATTTATATGTTCAATGGCAGCTCAAACAGAACAGAACTCGCTCAAATCTTGACGGATTTACAAACAGGTTGGTTTATTACAAACGTTGTCAACGTGGCTATGATTCAGGGCGCTTATCTGCTTAATTTTGTTTTTTTATATGAACGTCGTATAAACCTACAAGCTCGTAGCTTGTAGGTTTTCAGATGGGGGTCGGTGGCCAAATACATATAATTTTGGGGGTCCTTGACATGAAATATTGAGCACCACTGATACAGAAACATGAGGTATTTCAGAAAACTGTCAGAATTTAAATGACATTTTTTTAATTTCGACGTCAGACCTAAATGGGTTAAGTGAAGGTGGGGGCCGTCATGTTGCCCACTAGAGAACAGCGGATGAGCTTTTTTGTCACCCGAATCCGCGTGTGCATAATTATAATCCGCCCGTTATCCGACCGCAATTTATTCATTAATCAAATGTATTAATCCGCACCACCCGCAATCCGCTGCACAGGGAAGTGCCGCCAATCTACAAGCTCACAACGCGACGCTGCGACGCGTTGTGACAACTTGTGAGCTTGTAGATCGGCTATTTATACTACTTGTACAAACAATGTCACTCACCACTCTCTCGACAGTTCACCAATGTTACGTAGTGGTTGTATATATCCATTTCCATGGTAACACGTCGTCCACGTTTTCACGACGCATTTTCATACAGCATATCCAGCGGTCATCGGCGGCAGGGTAAAGAACTTAATCACTCCCAGTCCCACGCCGAACGTATATTCCTCCCTTCTGTTTTACTTAGTTTTAAGTTTCTCTCAGACTCACTAGCTGCCTGTTAGCAACTTTAGCGTAGCTGCCTGTAGGAGACCAGACCACTGTGTTGTTGTTGTTGTGCAACAGGACCCAACTTCATAGGCGGCTAATTTGTGCCAGATCATGGAAAATGAAGGTGAAGGTGGGGGCCGTCATGTTGCCCACCCCTTCCATAGACAACACTGACACAAGTCAGTAGGGCCGGAACTATACATTATTTTCTTGAACAGAACAACCAGATGTGAGACTTCTACCCGGCGACAGCAACAATATAATATAAAAGCTTACCCTCAGGTACATTTGACCCTGTGCACCTGCCGTGCCGCTCAGCAGCACCGATTGGCTGATGGTGGACGTGGCGGAGACCCCCTGGCCAATGGGACGCGTCACGCTGGCTCCTCCCGAGGTCGTAACATTCGCCTGCAAAATGAAGGAGGGAGGGATTAAAGAATGAAGGAGGGACGGATTAACCCATTCTGACCTGAGATCAGATTCTAAAAATGTCTTCTACATCCTCACAGCTTTCTGAAAAAGCTATGTTTCTATGTCAGTCGTACTTCGATTTTTCAAAAATAGCAGATCTACAAGCTCATAGCGCGCCACTCGGTGGCGCGCTACGAGCTTGTAGGTCTGCTATTTTTCAATAGCTAAAGCATAACATGATGCTAACACCAAAAGGGGATCCCGCCCAGAATGGGTTAAAGCAAAAAACTAAGTCCCCAATCTGTGATTTGTGAAACAACAGTGAAGGAGTTAGCACGCAATATGTAGATTACTATGTTAAACCTACAGTGTGTTTTTGAGGGGCGCTAGCCCCTCCTATACACAGGTTGAATGTTTGTTTTTAGTTCAATGTCTTGTTTAAACGCCATTGACAATGAAGGGAAAATGTACGTTATCGTGTCCCTAACACACAAACATTAAATGCCATTAACAATAAAGAGAATTTAATGTTTGTTTTTAGTTCAATGAGTTAAGACTTTAATATACTGAATTAGTGCCCCTCACTTCACACGGGTGTGATTTTTACTGTTCTACATACTGCCAATCAGTTGAATAAATTCCAAGTGTGCTAGTAGAAGTATATACTACTAAGGGTGTAGTACGTACAGCTGTAGCAGTGGTGTAAGGGTGCTAGTAGAAGTATATACTACTAAGGGTGTAGTACGTACAGCTGTAGCAGTGGTGTAAGGGTGCTAGTAGAAGTATATACTACTAAGGGTGTAGTACGTACAGCTGTAGCAGTGGTGTAAGTGTGCTAGTAGAAGTATATACTACTAAGGGTGTAGTACGTACAGCTGTAGCAGTGGTGTAAGGGTGCTAGTAAGTATATACTACTAAGGGTGTAGTACGTACAGCTGTAGCAGTGGTGTAAGTGTGCTAGTAGAAGTATATACTACTAAGGGTGTAGTACGTACAGCTGTAGCAGTGGTGTAAGTGTGCTAGTAGAAGTATATACTACTAAGGGTGTAGTACGTACAGCTGTAGCAGTGGTGTAAGGGTGCTAGTAAGTATATACTTTAACCCATTTAGACCTGAGATCAGATTCTAAAAATGTCTTCTACATCCTGACAGTTTTCTGAAAAAGCTATGTTTCTATGTCAGTCGTTCTTTGATTTTTGGCAAAACCTTCATCCAATCAGGATGAGTGGGGCCTTCCTCCAATCATGATCGAGTGGGGGCGGGCCTTGGTGCACATGCTGTTGGCCTGTTGCACTTCCCCCCCACTGTAGAGCGTGCATGTGCACATTTTGTTACCGGGGCGGACTGGGTGGTTTTCCAAATCACCCAAATCACTGAATGCTCCTTTAAGGGTACATACAGCTGTAGCAGACAGTGGTGTAAGGGTGCTAGTAGTAGTATATACTTTAAGGGTACGTACAGCCGTAGTGGTGATGGTTAGGGTTAGGGTTAATGGGTTAAGGGTACGTACAGCCGTAGTGGTGATGGTTAGGGTTAGGGTTAATGGGTTAAGGGTACGTACAGCCGTAGTGGTGATGGTTAGGGTTAGGGTTAATGGGTTAAGGGTACGTACAGCCGTAGTGGTGATGGTTAGGGTTAGGGTTAATGGGTTAAGGGTACGTACAGCCGTAGTGGTGATGGTTAGGGTTAGGGTTAATGGGTTAAGGGTACGTACAGCCGTAGTGGTGATGGTTAGGGTTAATGGGTTAATGGTACGTACAGCCGTAGTGGTGATGGTTAGGGTTAATGGGTTAAGGGTACGTACAGCCGTAGTGGTGATGGTTAGGGTTAGGGTTAATGGGTTAAGGGTACGTACAGCCGTAGTGGTGATGGTTAGGGTTAATGGGTTAATGGGTTAAGGGTACGTACAGCCGTAGTGGTGATGGTTAGGGTTAATGGGTTAATGGGTTAAGGGTACGTACAGCCGTAGTGGTGATGGTTAGGGTTAATGGGTTAAGGGTACGTACAGCCGTAGTGGTGATGGTTAGGGTTAATGGGTTAAGGGTACGTACAGCCGTAGTGGTGATGGTTAGGGTTAATGGGTTAATGGGTTAAGGGTACGTACAGCCGTAGTGGTGATGGTTAGGGTTAGGGTTAATGGGTTAAGGGTACGTACAGCCGTAGTGGTGATGGTTAGGGTTAGGGTTAATGGGTTAAGGGTACGTACAGCCGTAGTGGTGATGGTTAGGGTTAGGGTTAATGGGTTAAGGGTACGTACAGCCGTAGTGGTGATGGTTAGGGTTAATGGGTTAAGGGTACGTACAGCCGTAGTGGTGATGGTTAGGGTTAGGGTTAATGGGTTAAGGGTACGTACAGCCGTAGTGGTGATGGTTAGGGTTAGGGTTAATGGGTTAAGGGTACGTACAGCCGTAGTGGTGATGGTTAGGGTTAGGGTTAATGGGTTAAGGGTACGTACAGCCGTAGTGGTGATGGTTAGGGTTAGGGTTAATGGGTTAATGGGTTAAGGGTACGTACAGCCGTAGTGGTGATGGTTAGGGTTAGGGTTAATGGGTTAAGGGTACGTACAGCCGTAGTGGTGATGGTTAGGGTTAATGGGTTAAGGGTACGTACAGCCGTAGTGGTGATGGTTAGGGTTAATGGGTTAAGGGTACGTACAGCCGTAGTGGTGATGGTTAGGGTTAGGGTTAATGGGTTAAGGGTACGTACAGCCGTAGTGGTGATGGTTAGGGTTAGGGTTAATGGGTTAAGGGTACGTACAGCCGTAGTGGTGATGGTTAGGGTTAGGGTTAATGGGTTAAGGGTACGTACAGCCGTAGTGGTGATGGTTAGGGTTAGGGTTAATGGGTTAAGGGTACGTACAGCCGTAGTGGTGATGGTTAGGGTTAGGGTTAATGGGTTAAGGGTACGTACAGCTGTAGTGGTGATGGTTAGGGTTAGGGTTAATGGGTTAAGGGTACGTACAGCCGTAGTGGTGATGGTTAGGGTTAATGGGTTAATGGGTTAAGGGTACGTACAGCCGTAGTGGTGATGGTTAGGGTTAGGGTTAATGGGTTAAGGGTACGTACAGCCGTAGTGGTGATGGTTAGGGTTAGGGTTAATGGGTTAATGGGTTAAGGGTACGTACAGCCGTAGTGGTGATGGTTAGGGTTAGGGTTAATGGGTTAAGGGTACGTACAGCCGTAGTGGTGATGGTTAGGGTTAGGGTTAATGGGTTAATGGGTTAAGGGTACGTACAGCCGTAGTGGTGATGGTTAGGGTTAATGGGTTAAGGGTACGTACAGCCGTAGTGGTGATGGTTAGGGTTAGGGTTAATGGGTTAATGGGTTAAGGGTACGTACAGCCGTAGTGGTGATGGTTAGGGTTAGGGTTAATGGGTTAAGGGTACGTACAGCCGTAGTGGTGATGGTTAGGGTTAGGGTTAATGGGTTAAGGGTACGTACAGCCGTAGTGGTGATGGTTAGGGTTAGGGTTAATGGGTTAAGGGTACGTACAGCCGTAGTGGTGATGGTTAGGGTTAGGGTTAAGGGGTTAAGGGTACGTACAGCCGTAGTGGTGATGGTTAGGGTTAGGGTTAATGGGTTAAGGGTACGTACAGCCGTAGTGGTGATGGTTAGGGTTAGGGTTAATGGGTTAAGGGTACGTACAGCCGTAGTGGTGATGGTTAGGGTTAGGGTTAATGGGTTAATGGGTTAAGGGTACGTACAGCCGTAGTGGTGATGGTTAGGGTTAATGGGTTAAGGGTACGTACAGCCGTAGTGGTGATGGTTAGGGTTAGGGTTAATGGGTTAAGGGTACGTACAGCTGTAGTGGTGATGGTTAGGGTTAGGGTTAATGGGTTAAGGGTACGTACAGCCGTAGTGGTGATGGTTAGGGTTAGGGTTAATGGGTTAAGGGTACGTACAGCCGTAGTGGTGATGGTTAGGGTTAGGGTTAATGGGTTAAGGGTACGTACAGCCGTAGTGGTGATGGTTAGGGTTAGGGTTAATGGGTTAATGGTACGTACAGCCGTAGTGGTGATGGTTAGGGTTAATGGGTTAATGGGTTAAGGGTACGTACAGCCGTAGTGGTGATGGTTAGGGTTAATGGGTTAATGGGTTAAGGGTACGTACAGCCGTAGTGGTGATGGTTAGGGTTAGGGTTAATGGGTTAAGGGTACGTACAGCCGTAGTGGTGATGGTTAGGGTTAGGGTTAATGGGTTAAGGGTACGTACAGCCGTAGTGGTGATGGTTAGGGTTAGGGTTAATGGGTTAAGGGTACGTACAGCCGTAGTGGTGATGGTTAGGGTTAGGGTTAATGGGTTAAGGGTACGTACAGCCGTAGTGGTGATGGTTAGGGTTAATGGGTTAATGGGTTAATGGGTTAAGGGTACGTACAGCCGTAGTGGTGATGGTTAGGGTTAATGGGTTAAGGGTACGTACAGCCGTAGTGGTGATGGTTAGGGTTAGGGTTAATGGGTTAATGGGTTAAGGGTACGTACAGCCGTAGTGGTGATGGTTAGGGTTAGGGTTAATGGGTTAAGGGTACGTACAGCCGTAGTGGTGATGGTTAGGGTTAGGGTTAATGGGTTAATGGGTTAAGGGTACGTACAGCCGTAGTGGTGATGGTTAGGGTTAATGGGTTAAGGGTACGTACAGCCGTAGTGGTGATGGTTAGGGTTAGGGTTAATGGGTTAATGGGTTAAGGGTACGTACAGCCGTAGTGGTGATGGTTAGGGTTAGGGTTAATGGGTTAAGGGTACGTACAGCCGTAGTGGTGATGGTTAGGGTTAGGGTTAATGGGTTAAGGGTACGTACAGCCGTAGTGGTGATGGTTAGGGTTAGGGTTAATGGGTTAAGGGTACGTACAGCCGTAGTGGTGATGGTTAGGGTTAGGGTTAATGGGTTAAGGGTACGTACAGCCGTAGTGGTGATGGTTAGGGTTAGGGTTAATGGGTTAAGGGTACGTACAGCCGTAGTGGTGATGGTTAGGGTTAGGGTTAATGGGTTAATGGGTTAAGGGTACGTACAGCCGTAGTGGTGATGGTTAGGGTTAATGGGTTAAGGGTACGTACAGCCGTAGTGGTGATGGTTAGGGTTAATGGGTTAAGGGTACGTACAGCCGTAGTGGTGATGGTTAGGGTTAATGGGTTAAGGGTACGTACAGCCGTAGTGGTGATGGTTAGGGTTAGGGTTAATGGGTTAAGGGTACGTACAGCCGTAGTGGTGATGGTTAGGGTTAGGGTTAATGGGTTAAGGGTACGTACAGCCGTAGTGGTGATGGTTAGGGTTAGGGTTAATGGGTTAAGGGTACGTACAGCTGTAGTGGTGATGGTTAGGGTTAGGGTTAATGGGTTAAGGGTACGTACAGCCGTAGTGGTGATGGTTAGGGTTAGGGTTAATGGGTTAAGGGTACGTACAGCCGTAGTGGTGATGGTTAGGGTTAATGGGTTAATGGGTTAAGGGTACGTACAGCCGTAGTGGTGATGGTTAGGGTTAAGGGGTTAAGGGTACGTACAGCCGTAGTGGTGATGGTTAGGGTTAATGGGTTAATGGGTTAAGGGTACGTACAGCCGTAGTGGTGATGGTTAGGGTTAAGGGGTTAAGGGTACGTACAGCCGTAGTGGTGATGGTTAGGGTTAGGGTTAATGGGTTAAGGGTACGTACAGCCGTAGTGGTGATGGTTAGGGTTAGGGTTAATGGGTTAAGGGTACGTACAGCCGTAGTGGTGATGGTTAGGGTTAGGGTTAAGGGGTTAAGGGTACGTACAGCCGTAGTGGTGATGGTTAGGGTTAGGGTTAATGGGTTAAGGGTACGTACAGCCGTAGTGGTGATGGTTAGGGTTAGGGTTAATGGGTTAAGGGTACGTACAGCCGTAGTGGTGATGGTTAGGGTTAGGGTTAATGGGTTAAGGGTACGTACAGCCGTAGTGGTGATGGTTAGGGTTAGGGTTAATGGGTTAAGGGTACGTACAGCCGTAGTGGTGATGGTTAGGGTTAGGGTTAATGGGTTAAGGGTACGTACAGCCGTAGTGGTGATGGTTAGGGTTAGGGTTAATGGGTTAAGGGTACGTACAGCCGTAGTGGTGATGGTTAGGGTTAGGGTTAATGGGTTAAGGGTACGTACAGCCGTAGTGGTGATGGTTAGGGTTAGGGTTAATGGGTTAAGGGTACGTACAGCCGTAGTGGTGATGGTTAGGGTTAGGGTTAAGGGGTTAAGGGTACGTACAGCCGTAGTGGTGATGGTTAGGGTTAGGGTTAATGGGTTAAGGGTACGTACAGCCGTAGTGGTGATGGTTAGGGTTAGGGTTAATGGGTTAAGGGTACGTACAGCCGTAGTGGTGATGGTTAGGGTTAATGGGTTAAGGGTACGTACAGCCGTAGTGGTGATGGTTAGGGTTAGGGTTAATGGGTTAAGGGTACGTACAGCCGTAGTGGTGATGGTTAGGGTTAATGGGTTAAGGGTACGTACAGCCGTAGTGGTGATGGTTAGAGTTAGGGTTAATGGGTTAAGGGTACGTACAGCCGTAGTGGTGATGGTTAGGGTTAATGGGTTAAGGGTACGTACAGCCGTAGTGGTGATGGTTAGGGTTAATGGGTTAAGGGTACGTACAGCCGTAGTGGTGATGGTTAGAGTTAATGGGTTAAGGGTACGTACAGCCGTAGTGGTGATGGTTAGGGTTAATGGGTTAAGGGTACGTACAGCCGTAGTGGTGATGGTTAGGGTTAATGGGTTAAGGGTACGTACAGCCGTAGTGGTGATGGTTAGGGTTAATGGGTTAAGGGTACGTACAGCCGTAGTGGTGATGGTTAGGGTTAGGGTTAATGGGTTAAGGGTACGTACAGCCGTAGTGGTGATGGTTAGGGTTAATGGGTTAAGGGTACGTACAGCCGTAGTGGTGATGGTTAGGGTTAATGGGTTAAGGGTACGTACAGCCGTAGTGGTGATGGTTAGGGTTAGGGTTAATGGGTTAAGGGTACGTACAGCTGTAGTGGTGATGGTTAGGGTTAGGGTTAATGGGTTAAGGGTACGTACAGCCGTAGTGGTGATGGTTAGGGTTAGGGTTAATGGGTTAAGGGTACGTACAGCCGTAGTGGTGATGGTTAGGGTTAGGGTTAATGGGTTAAGGGTACGTACAGCCGTAGTGGTGATGGTGCTCTGAGAGGAGGTGCTGCTGGAAGGACTGGACTGACGGCTAGCCGCTAGCGTAGCCTGGTAGGGACAACACAATACAATACAATATAACACAATACAATACAATAAATAACACTTTATGACGACTAGCAGCTAGCGTAGCCTGGGAGGGACAACACAAAACAATACAATATAACACAATACAATACAATAAATAACACTTTATGACGACTAGCAGCTAGCGTAGCCTGCAGGGGACAACACAATACAATATAATACAATACATACAATACAGAATAGATAACACTTCATTCTAGGGCTGGGCAATTAGCTGAAAATATATAGATATATAGATATATTGTATTTACACTTGATTGACGCCTGAGCTGGCGTACAAAAATAGTTGCTGTAGATCTCCATTTTTTATTGTATTTACTTAAATAATCATTAAGCGTAATCCGAGGCAAAGGTTTGAAATAATCGTGATTTGAAGTCATATTCGTCTAGTTTATGTAGAACACACGCACGCACGCACACACACACACACACACACACACACACACACACACACACACACACACACACACACACACACACACACACACACACACACACACACACACACACACACGCAGAGATTAAAATTGGGTGCATGTTGCATCCCAAAACGCAGTTTATAGTTAAGGGACGCAATAAAACAAGGACCTCTGCATCCACGGGATGCACTACTGTACTACTGTACTGCTGCACTGCTGTACTGCTGTACTGCTGCACTGCTGTACTGCTGCACTGCTGTACTGCTGTACTACTGTACTACTGTACTGCTGCACTGCTGTACTGCTGTACTGCTGTACTGCTGTACTGCTGTACTACTGTACTGCTGTACTGCTGTACTGCTGTACTGCACTGCTGCACTGCTGTACTACTGTACTGCACTGCTGTACTGCTGTACTGCTGTACTGCTGTACTGCTGTACTGCACTGCTGCACTGCTGTACTACTGTACTGCTGTACTGCTGCACTGCTGCACTGCTGCACTGCTGCACTGCTGTACTGCTGCACTGCTGCACTGCTGCACTGCTCTACTGCTGTACTGCTGTACTGCTGCACTGCTGCACTGCTGTACTGCTGTACTGCTCTACTGCTGTACTGCTGTACTGCTGTACTGCTGCACTGCTGCACTGCTGCACTGCTGTACTGCTCTACTGCTGTACTGCTGTACTGCTCTGTACTGCTGTACTGCTGTACTACTGTACTACTGTACTGCTCTGTACTGCTGTACTGCTGTACTGCTGCACTGCTGTACTGCTGTACTGCTGTACTGCTCTGTACTGCTGTACTGCTGTACTGCTGTACTACTGTACTGCTGTACTACTGTACTACTGTACTGCTGTACTGCTGTACTACTGTACTGCTGTACTACTGTACTGCTGTACTACTGTACTACTGTACTGCTGTACTGCTGTACTACTGTACTGCTGTACTACTGTACTACTGTACTACTGTACTGCTGTACTGCTCTGTACTACTGTACTGCTGTACTGCTGTACTGCTGTACTGCTCTGTACTACTGTACTACTGTACTGCTGTACTGCTGTACTGCTGTACTGCTGTACTACTGTACTGCTGTACTGCTCTGTACTACTGTACTGCTGTACTGCTCTGTACTACTGTACTGCTGTACTGCTGTACTGCTGTACTGCTGTACTGCTGTACTACTGTACTGCTGTACTGCTCTGTACTACTGTACTACTGTACTGCTGTACTGCTCTGTACTACTGTACTGCTGTACTGCTGTACTGCTGTACTGCTCTGTACTACTGTACTACTGTACTGCTGTACTGCTCTGTACTACTGTACTGCTGTACTACTGTACTGCTGTACTGCTCTGTACTACTGTACTACTGTACTGCTGTACTGCTCTGTACTACTGTACTACTGTACTGCTGTACTGCTCTGTACTGCTGTACTGCTGTACTGCTGTACTGCTGTACTGCTCTGTACTGCTGTACTGCTGTACTGCTGTACTACTGTACTGCTGTACTACTGTACTGCTGTACTGCTGTACTGCTCTGTACTGCTGTACTGCTGTACTGCTGTACTACTGTACTGCTGTACTACTGTACTACTGTACTGCTGTACTGCTGTACTACTGTACTGCTGTACTACTGTACTGCTGTACTACTGTACTACTGTACTGCTGTACTGCTGTACTACTGTACTGCTGTACTACTGTACTACTGTACTGCTGTACTGCTGTACTGCTGTACTGCTGTACTGCTCTGTACTACTGTACTACTGTACTGCTGTACTGCTGTACTGCTGTACTGCTGTACTACTGTACTGCTGTACTGCTCTGTACTACTGTACTGCTGTACTGCTCTGTACTACTGTACTGCTGTACTGCTGTACTGCTGTACTGCTGTACTGCTGTACTACTGTACTGCTGTACTGCTCTGTACTACTGTACTACTGTACTGCTGTACTGCTCTGTACTACTGTACTGCTGTACTGCTGTACTGCTGTACTGCTCTGTACTACTGTACTACTGTACTGCTGTACTGCTCTGTACTACTGTACTGCTGTACTACTGTACTGCTGTACTGCTCTGTACTACTGTACTACTGTACTGCTGTACTGCTCTGTACTACTGTACTACTGTACTGCTGTACTGCTCTGTACTACTGTACTGCTGTACTACTGTACTGCTGTACTGCTGTACTGCTGTACTGCTGTACTACTGTACTGCTGTACTGCTGTACTGCTGTACTGCTGTACTACTGTACTGCTGTACTGCTGTACTACTGTACTGCTGTACTACTGTACTGCTGTACTGCTGTACTGCTGTACTGCTGTACTACTGTACTGCTGTACTGCTCTGTACTACTGTACTGCTGTACTGCTCTGTACTACTGTACTGCTGTACTGCTGTACTGCTGTACTGCTGTACTGCTCTGTACTACTGTACTGCTGTACTGCTGTACTGCTGTACTGCTGTACTACTGTACTGCTGTACTGCTCTGTACTACTGTACTGCTGTACTGCTGTACTGCTGTACTGCTGTACTGCTGTACTACTGTACTGCTGTACTGCTGTACTGCTGTACTGCTGTACTACTGTACTGCTGTACTGCTGTACTGCTCTGTACTGCTGTACTGCTGTACTGCTGTACTACTGTACTACTGTACTGAGCATGTACTGTACTGCTGTACTGCTCTGTACTGCTGTACTACTGTACTGCTGTACTACTGTACTGCTGTACTGCTGTACTGCTGTACTGCTGTACTACTGTACTGCTGTACTGCTCTGTACTACTGTACTGCTGTACTGCTGTACTACTGTACTGCTGTACTGCTCTGTACTACTGTACTGCTGTACTGCTGTACTGCTGTACTGCTGTACTGCTGTACTGCTGTACTGCTGTACTGCTGTACTACTGTACTGCTGTACTGCTGTACTGCTCTGTACTGCTGTACTGCTGTACTACTGTACTACTGTACTGAGCATGTACTGTACTGCTGTACTGCTGTACTACTGTACTACTGTACTGAGCATGTACTGTACTACTGTACTGCTGTACTACTGTACTGCTGTACTACTGTACTACTGTACTACTGTACTACTGTACTGCTGTACTACTGTACTACTGTACTACTGTACTACTGTACTGAGCATGTACTGTACTACTGTACTGCTGTACTACTGTACTGCTGTACTACTGTACTGCTGTACTGCTGTACTACTGTACTGCTGTACTACTGTACTGAGCATGTACTGTACTACTGTACTGCTGTACTACTGTACTGCTGTACTACTGTACTACTGTACTACTGTACTACTGTACTGAGCATGTACTGTACTACTGTACTGCTGTACTACTGTACTACTGTACTACTGTACTGCTGTACTACTGTACTACTGTACTGCTGTACTACTGTACTGCTGTACTACTGTACTACTGTACTACTGTACTGCTGTACTACTGTACTACTGTACTGCTGTACTACTGTACTACTGTACTGCTGTACTACTGTACTACTGTACTACTGTACTACTGTACTGAGCATGTACTGTACTACTGTACTGCTGTACTACTGTACTACTGTACTACTGTACTGCTGTACTACTGTACTACTGTACTGCTGTACTACTGTACTGCTGTACTACTGTACTACTGTACTACTGTACTGCTGTACTACTGTACTACTGTACTGCTGTACTGCTGTACTGCTGTACTACTGTACTGCTGTACTGCTCTGTACTACTGTACTGCTGTACTGCTGTACTGCTGTACTGCTGTACTGCTGTACTACTGTACTGCTGTACTGCTGTACTGCTGTACTGCTGTACTACTGTACTGCTGTACTGCTGTACTGCTCTGTACTGCTGTACTGCTGTACTGCTGTACTACTGTACTACTGTACTGAGCATGTACTGTACTGCTGTACTGCTCTGTACTGCTGTACTACTGTACTGCTGTACTACTGTACTGCTGTACTGCTGTACTGCTGTACTACTGTACTGCTGTACTGCTGTACTGCTGTACTGCTGTACTACTGTACTGCTGTACTGCTCTGTACTACTGTACTGCTGTACTGCTGTACTACTGTACTGCTGTACTGCTCTGTACTACTGTACTGCTGTACTGCTGTACTGCTGTACTGCTGTACTACTGTACTGCTGTACTACTGTACTGCTGTACTGCTGTACTGCTGTACTGCTGTACTACTGTACTGCTGTACTGCTGTACTGCTCTGTACTGCTGTACTGCTGTACTACTGTACTACTGTACTGAGCATGTACTGTACTGCTGTACTGCTGTACTACTGTACTACTGTACTGAGCATGTACTGTACTACTGTACTGCTGTACTACTGTACTGCTGTACTACTGTACTACTGTACTACTGTACTACTGTACTGAGCATGTACTGTACTGCTGTACTACTGTACTGCTGTACTGCTGTACTACTGTACTGCTGTACTACTGTACTACTGTACTACTGTACTACTGTACTGAGCATGTACTGTACTACTGTACTGCTGTACTACTGTACTGCTGTACTACTGTACTACTGTACTACTGTACTACTGTACTGAGCATGTACTGTACTACTGTACTGCTGTACTACTGTACTACTGTACTACTGTACTACTGTACTGCTGCACTGCTGTACTGCTCTGTACTGCTGTACTACTGTACTGCTGCACTGCTGTACTACTGTACTACTGTACTACTGTACTGAGCATGTACTGTACTACTGTACTGCTGTACTACTGTACTGCTGTACTACTGTACTACTGTACTACTGTACTACTGTACTGCTGTACTACTGTACTACTTTACTACTGTACTGAGCATGTACTGTACTACTGTACTACTGTACTGCTGTACTACTGTACTACTGTACTGCTGTACTACTGTACTACTGTACTACTGTACTGCTGTACTACTGTACTGCTGTACTACTGTACTACTGTACTGAGCATGTACTGTACTACTGTACTACTGTACTGCTGTACTACTGTACTGAGCATGTACTGTACTGCTGTACTACTGTACTACTGTACTGCTGTACTGCTGTACTACTGTACTACTGTACTACTGTACTGCTGTACTACTGTACTACTGTACTGCTGTACTGCTGTACTGCTGTACTGCTGTACTACTGTACTGCTGTACTGCTCTGTACTACTGTACTACTGTACTGCTGTACTGCTCTGTACTACTGTACTGCTGTACTGCTGTACTGCTGTACTGCTCTGTACTACTGTACTGCTGTACTGCTGTACTGCTGTACTGCTCTGTACTACTGTACTGCTGTACTACTGTACTGCTGTACTGCTCTGTACTACTGTACTACTGTACTGCTGTACTGCTGTACTACTGTACTGCTGTACTGCTCTGTACTACTGTACTACTGTACTGCTGTACTGCTCTGTACTACTGTACTACTGTACTGCTGTACTGCTGTACTACTGTACTGCTGTACTACTGTACTGCTGTACTGCTGTACTACTGTACTGCTGTACTACTGTACTACTGTACTGCTGTACTGCTGTACTACTGTACTGCTGTACTGCTGTACTACTGTACTGCTGTACTGCTCTGTACTACTGTACTGCTGTACTGCTCTGTACTACTGTACTGCTGTACTGCTGTACTGCTGTACTGCTGTACTACTGTACTGCTGTACTACTGTACTGCTGTACTGCTGTACTGCTGTACTACTGTACTGCTGTACTGCTGTACTGCTCTGTACTGCTGTACTGCTGTACTGCTGTACTACTGTACTACTGTACTGAGCATGTACTGTACTGCTGTACTGCTCTGTACTGCTGTACTACTGTACTGCTGTACTACTGTACTACTGTACTACTGTACTGAGCATGTACTGTACTACTGTACTACTGTACTACTGTACTACTGTACTACTGTACTGAGCATGTACTGTACTACTGTACTGCTGTACTACTGTACTGCTGTACTACTGTACTACTGTACTACTGTACTACTGTACTGAGCATGTACTGTACTGCTGTACTACTGTACTGCTGTACTGCTGTACTACTGTACTGCTGTACTACTGTACTACTGTACTACTGTACTACTGTACTGAGCATGTACTGTACTACTGTACTGCTGTACTACTGTACTGCTGTACTACTGTACTACTGTACTACTGTACTACTGTACTGAGCATGTACTGTACTACTGTACTGCTGTACTACTGTACTACTGTACTACTGTACTACTGTACTGCTGTACTACTGTACTGAGCATGTACTGTACTACTGTACTGCTGTACTACTGTACTACTGTACTACTGTACTACTGTACTGCTGCACTGCTGTACTGCTCTGTACTGCTGTACTACTGTACTGCTGCACTGCTGTACTACTGTACTGAGCATGTACTGTACTACTGTACTGCTGTACTACTGTACTGCTGTACTACTGTACTACTGTACTACTGTACTACTGTACTGCTGTACTACTGTACTACTGTACTACTTTACTACTGTACTGAGCATGTACTGTACTACTGTACTACTGTACTGCTGTACTACTGTACTACTGTACTACTGTACTACTGTACTGCTGTACTACTGTACTGCTGTACTACTGTACTACTGTACTACTGTACTGAGCATGTACTGTACTACTGTACTACTGTACTGCTGTACTACTGTACTGAGCATGTACTGTACTGCTGTACTACTGTACTACTGTACTGCTGTACTGCTGTACTACTGTACTACTGTACTGCTGTACTGCTGTACTGCTGTACTACTGTACTGCTGTACTACTGTACTGAGCATGTACTGTACTACTGTACTACTGTACTGCTGTACTACTGTACTACTGTACTGCTGTACTGCTGTACTACTGTACTACTGTACTGAGCATGTACTGTACTACTGTACTACTGTACTACTGTACTGCTGTACTACTGTACTACTGTACTACTGTACTGAGCATGTACTGTACTACTGTACTGCTGTACTACTGTACTGCTGTACTGCTGTACTGCTGTACTACTGTACTGCTGTACTACTGTACTGCTGTACTACTGTACTGAGCATGTACTGTACTACTGTACTACTGTACTGCTGTACTACTGTACTACTGTACTGCTGTACTGCTGTACTACTGTACTACTGTACTGAGCATGTACTGTACTACTGTACTACTGTACTACTGTACTGCTGTACTACTGTACTACTGTACTACTGTACTGAGCATGTACTGTACTACTGTACTGCTGTACTACTGTACTGCTGTACTGCTGTACTGCTGTACTACTGTACTGCTGTACTACTGTACTGCTGTACTGCTGTACTGCTGTACTGCTGTACTGCTGTACTACTGTACTACTGTACTGCTGTACTACTGTACTGCTGTACTGCTGTACTGCTGTACTACTGTACTGCTGTACTGCTGTACTGCTGTACTACTGTACTGCTGTACTACTGTACTGCTGTACTACTGTACTACTGTACTGAGCATGTACTGTACTGCTGTACTACTGTACTGCTGTACTACTGTACTGCTGTACTACTGTACTGCTGTACTACTGTACTGCTGTACTACTGTACTGCTGTACTGCTGTACTGCTGTACTGCTGTACTACTGTACTGCTGTACTACTGTACTGCTGTACTACTGTACTGCTGTACTACTGTACTGCTGTACTACTGTACTACTGTACTGCTGTACTGCTGTACTGCTGTACTACTGTACTGCTGTACTACTGTACTGAGCATGTACTGTACTACTGTACTACTGTACTGCTGTACTACTGTACTACTGTACTGCTGTACTGCTGTACTACTGTACTACTGTACTGAGCATGTACTGTACTACTGTACTACTGTACTACTGTACTGCTGTACTACTGTACTACTGTACTACTGTACTGAGCATGTACTGTACTACTGTACTGCTGTACTACTGTACTGCTGTACTGCTGTACTACTGTACTACTGTACTGCTGTACTACTGTACTGCTGTACTACTGTACTGAGCATGTACTGTACTACTGTACTACTGTACTGCTGTACTACTGTACTACTGTACTGCTGTACTGCTGTACTACTGTACTACTGTACTGAGCATGTACTGTACTACTGTACTACTGTACTACTGTACTGCTGTACTACTGTACTACTGTACTACTGTACTGAGCATGTACTGTACTACTGTACTGCTGTACTACTGTACTGCTGTACTGCTGTACTGCTGTACTACTGTACTGCTGTACTACTGTACTGCTGTACTGCTGTACTGCTGTACTGCTGTACTGCTGTACTACTGTACTGCTGTACTACTGTACTGCTGTACTGCTGTACTGCTGTACTACTGTACTGCTGTACTGCTGTACTGCTGTACTACTGTACTGCTGTACTACTGTACTGCTGTACTACTGTACTACTGTACTGAGCATGTACTGTACTGCTGTACTACTGTACTGCTGTACTACTGTACTGCTGTACTACTGTACTGCTGTACTACTGTACTACTGTACTGAGCATGTACTGTACTGCTGTACTACTGTACTGCTGTACTACTGTACTGCTGTACTACTGTACTGAGCATGTACTGTACTACTGTACTGCTGTACTGCTGTACTACTGTACTACTGTACTGCTGTACTGCTGTACTGCTGTACTACTGTACTACTGTACTGCTGTACTACTGTACTGCTGTACTACTGTACTGCTGTACTACTGTACTACTGTACTGAGCATGTACTGTACTACTGTACTGCTGTACTACTGTACTGCTGTACTGCTGTACTACTGTACTACTGTACTGAGCATGTACTGTACTACTGTACTGCTGTACTACTGTACTGAGCATGTACTGTACTACTGTACTGAGCATGTACTGTACTGCTGTACTACTGTACTGAGCATGTACTGTACTACTGTACTGCTGTACTACTGTACTGAGCATGTACTGTACTACTGTACTGAGCATGTACTGTACTGCTGTACTACTGTACTGAGCATGTACTGTACTACTGTACTGCTGTACTACTGTACTGAGCATGTACTGTACTACTGTACTGAGCATGTACTGTACTGCTGTACTGCTGTACTACTGTACTGAGCATGTACTGTACTACTGTACTGCTGTACTACTGTACTGCTGTACTACTGTACTGCTGTACTACTGTACTGCTGTACTGCTGTACTACTGTACTGCTGTACTACTGTACTGCTGTACTACTGTACTACTGCACTACTGTACTGCTGTACTACTGTACTGCTGTACTACTGTACTACTGTACTACTGTACTGCTGTACTACTGTACTGCTGTACTACTGTACTACTGCACTACTGTACTGCTGTACTACTGTACTACTGCACTACTGTACTGCTGTACTACTGTACTGCTGTACTACTGTACTGCTGTACTGCTGTACTACTGTACTACTGTACTACTGTACTACTGTACTGCTGTACTACTGTACTACTGTACTACTGTACTGCTGTACTACTGTACTACTGTACTGCTGTACTACTGTACTACTGTACTACTGTACTGCTGTACTACTGTACTGCTGTACTGCTGTACTACTGTACTGCTGTACTACTGTACTACTGTACTGAGCATGTACTGTACTACTGTACTGCTGTACTACTGTACTACTGTACTGAGCATGTACTGTACTACTGTACTGCTGTACTACTGTACTACTGTACTACTGTACTACTGTACTACTGTACTGAGCATGTACTGTACTGCTGTACTGCTGTACTACTGTACTACTGTACTACTGTACTACTGTACTGAGCATGTACTGTACTGCTGTACTGCTGTACTACTGTACTACTGTACTGCTGTACTACTGTACTACTGTACTGCTGTACTGAGCATGTACTGTACTGCTGTACTACTGTACTGCTGTACTACTGTACTGCTGTACTACTGTACTACTGTACTGCTGTACTACTGTACTACTGTACTACTGTACTGCTGTACTACTGTACTACTGTACTGAGCATGTACTGTACTACTGTACTGCTGTACTACTGTACTACTGTACTACTGTACTGAGCATGTACTGTACTACTGTACTGCTGTACTACTGTACTACTGTACTACTGTACTGCTGTACTACTGTACTACTGTACTACTGTACTGAGCATGTACTGTACTACTGTACTACTGTACTGCTGTACTACTGTACTACTGTACTACTGTACTGCTGTACTGCTGTACTACTGTACTGCTGTACTACTGTACTGCTGTACTGCTGTACTACTGTACTACTGTACTGCTGTACTACTGTACTACTGTACTGAGCATGTACTGTACTACTGTACTACTGTACTGCTGTACTACTGTACTACTGTACTGCTGTACTGCTGTACTACTGTACTGCTGTACTACTGTACTACTGTACTGAGCATGTACTGTACTACTGTACTGCTGTACTACTGTACTACTGTACTGAGCATGTACTGTACTACTGTACTACTGTACTGCTGTACTACTGT
>NW_027637521.1:341996-382373 GCF_951216825.1 Electrona antarctica
TTCTCGTCTCTCGCTGACAGACATCAATACAAAGTTGAAACCTGTTACCTACGATGCGCCCTTATCCATATAGGCTACACGTTTAGCCTAATCTTTCTCTCTCTCTCTCTGACGGTCTGAGCAATGCACGATGCACCTGGCTGTTACAATAGCGCGAGATATTAATATTCTCTCAAAACAAAGTCGGACAATGTTTTACATTAGGCTACTCCAAACCAGACCCACCTATAAATGTTGTCTGTTGTGACATCAATGGGATCGCAGGAAAAAGACGCTCAACACAACTTGTCTTGATCTGAAATGATGTGAAATCCGTTCGCTTTTTTATTTCTTTTTTTAACAGCGGGCTGCGGGAGATGTCTGACGCAGTTGATTTGATTGACACCCGAACACGTGTTGCGGCATTGACATGCCAATCTTTCCTTAATAAAACTGTAGTCCATAATATCCGTATAGGATTTATATATATTATAATCACACAATCAAAGTCCGGATCGTTTGCAGCTGGGGTTAATTGCCTCGCGCTGCGCAAGGGTCTTATAGCGCTGTTGTGGATTTAATTTTGGTAAACTGGATAACAACAGAAACACGTGGAAAAGCTATATGAGTCGTCTTGTCTGTTGTCTCTGTAACGGTGTGTGTGTGTGTGTGTGTGTGAGCTGTGAGGGGAGGCCGCGCATGGTGGAAGAATGACACTGGAACTGCACTAAAGACACACAGCTGCTCTATACATCTCCGTATACGGTGTTTTACCGGATTTTGCAGACCTGCTCTAACATCTCCATACACGGTGTTCCACCGGACTAAATAACACTATAAAACCGGAGGATTTTTTTTTCGCGCGCGGGGGGGGGGGGGGGGGGGGGGGGGGGGGGATGCGGTAATTACCGCCATACCGGCGGTATGGGGGCCGACAATAACCGCGGTAATAAAAATCCCATACCGCCCCAGCCCTAACACACACACACACACACACACACACACACACACACACACACACACACACACACACACACACACACACACACACACACACACACACACACACACACACACACACACACACACACACACACACAGTACCTGCACGGCCTGTCTCTCGTACAGAGACATGGAGTTCATCGGAGAGGGGCGGGAGCTGGCCCCCGGCGCAGCGCTGCCATTGGCCGAGGCTCCCTGTTGGCCGCTCTGATCCCCATCCGTCTCCATCGCCCCCCTCTCCTCCTCCTCCTCCTCCTGTACGATGCAGCGTCACCCTGCAGACGGAAACATAGATCATGTCAGACAGAATGTCACGGCCATCACTCAGCACCCTGTGATGTAAATACATTTAAAAAAAAGAAAAAGAACATGTTTTTCTCCTCTGATGAAAAGCTGGAGTTTGCGCGATGGCAGGCTCTCAGTCCAATCTGGTCCCATTGTATCGATGGCAGGCTCTCAGTCCAATCTGGTCCCATTGTATCCCTGCTTCAACAGCGATGGCAGGCTCTCAGTCCAATCTGGTCCCATTGTATCCCTGCTTCAACAACGATGGCAGGCTCTCAGTCCAATCTGGTCCCATTGTATCCCTGCTTCAACAGGCTCTCAGTCCAATCTGGTCCCATTGTATCCCTGCTTCAACAGGCTCTCAGTCCAATCTGGTCCCATTGTATCCCTGCTTCAACAACGATGGCAGGCTCTCAGTCCAATCTGGTCCCATTGTATCCCTGCTTCAACAACGTTAGGAGCCATATTTTGTCATTTTTTACAAATTGCAGCATTTAACTCACATTTCATCTAGTACGGTTATGAGAAAAATAAAGGGAAGCTCCGCACACTCAGATCTGTTGCACAATCAATGTATTTATTTAGCAAGCTGTGGGTCTACTGACCTTCTTCAGGCATAACCAAAAAGTGACATAGGACAGAATATATGTTCATCACTTGATTGGATGAATGATCACACCTACGTCAAAACATTTAAATTAGAATGATAGCTCATGGGGGTTGTAGTTCTAGTGAACTACAAGGCACGCAAAGACACAAAGGGCTGTATTTTGCGTGTCTTAAGTACCAGGTCTTGTTACTTAACTTAAGACCTGGAGGTGTGATCAATGCCATTTGGCTATTCTGAGTGGCCAAAGAGCATTGACCACGCCTCCAGGTCTTAAGTTAAGTAATAAGACCTGGTACTTAAAACAGGTTTACTGCCACCTGCTGGACGCAAAGCCAACCTCTGACTGCCGAGGCTCTGCGGGGCGATTTAGAGGTTGCACACACAGCACAGAGACGGATGTTGTGGGCGTCCATCTTATGCTAAATAAATAGCGTCAATGCTAGCTTGCTAAAATATAGCCATCCTTGCTCTAGAAAGCGCCAATGTTTCCATCTAGACCACCGGATAATCAGCAAAGACCTCCGAACATCGTTTTATCCAAACCACGGAGAGCTCTGTAGATTAGGAGTTATTCAGCTTTTAGTCAGCCTGTATAATGGGAGGTGGACGGCAGCGAGCGTGCGAAATCCGGTCTAGGATCGCTAAAGAAGGAAAGGCCGAGCCAAAATAATAATGAAAAAATAGTAATCAGCGATCCGGTTTGATAATTACATTCCTTATGGCGGAGCGTTCCGCCAAAAGCAGTAAGTCTGTTAAGACGCGCAAAATACAGCCCTAAGTGTCAATTTAGACAAGAGAAAACATCACAAGGGGGAAAGACAATCTAGTATATGGTTATAAAATGGTTCCATTCATGTATGAAATGTATATGAAAGAAATAAACACAATTCTAAAATCTGACCATTTCAAAGAGTTACAGTGCAAAGTATATGCAAACATAAAGTACATTAAATAGCACCACATTACAGTACAGCAGTGGTTCCCAAACCTTTTCATGTCAAGGACCCCCAAATAGACACTAATCAGCCCCATTTAATTTCAAAGACCCCCAGTTTGACATGCATATTAGTCTACGGAGTCCGGACCCTCATTTAACCCATTTTGGGCGGGAACCCCTTTTGGTGTTTCAAACATTATGTTATAATCTGCTATTGAAAAATAGCAGATCTACAAGCTCGTAGCGCGCCACCGAGTGGCGCGCTACGAGCTTGTAGGTCTGCTATTTTTGAAAAGTCGTGAAAATATTTATTTCAGAAAACTGGAGGATTTAGAAGATTTTTTTTTAAATTTCGAGGTCAGGCCTGAATGGGTTAATGGTATTTCTATCTCTGGGACCCCCAATTTATATTGTAAAATCAAACCAATTCCATTTGTACACTCTTAGAGTTACAGACCCATAAGGGTCCATTTGGTTCCATTTGTACACTCTTAGAGTTACGGACCCATAAGGGTCCATTTGGTTCCATTTGTACACTCTCAGAGTTACAGACCCATAAGGGTCCATTTGGTTCCATTTGTACACTCTTAGAGTTACGGACCCATAAGGGTCCATTTGGTTCCATTTGTACACTCTTAGAGTTACAGACCCATAAGGGTCCATTTGGTTCCATTTGTACACTCTCAGAGTTACAGACCCATAAGGGTCCATTTGGTTCCATTTGTACACTCTTAGAGTTACAGACCCATAAGGGTCCATTTGGTTCCATTTGTACACTCTTAGAGCTACAGACCCATAAGGGTCCATTTGGTTCCATTTGTACACTCTTAGAGCTACAGACCCATAAGGGTCCATTTGGTTCCATTTGTACACTCTTAGAGTTACAGACCCATAAGGGTCCATTTGGTTCCATTTGTACACTCTTAGAGCTACAGACCCATAAGGGTCCATTTGGTTCCATTTGTACACTCTTATTACAGACCCATAAGGGTCCATTTGGTTCCATTTGTACACTCTTAGAGTTACAGACCCATAAGGGTCCATTTGGTTCCATTTGTACACTCTTAGAGTTACAGACCCATAAGGGTCCATTTGGTTCCATTTGTACACTCTCAGAGTTACAGACCCATAAGGGTCCATTTGGTTCCATGTGTACACTCTCAGAGTTACAGAACCATAAGGTCCATTTGGTTCCATGTGTACACTCTCAGAGTTACAGACCCATAAGGGTCCATTTGGTTCCATGTGTACACTCTCAGAGTTACAGACCCATAAGGGTCCATTTGGTTCCATTTGTACACTCTTAGAGTTACAGACCCATAAGGGTCCATTTGGTTCCATTTGTACACTCTTAGAGTTACGGACCCATAAGGGTCCATTTGGTTCCATTTGTACACTCTTAGAGTTACAGACCCATAAGGGTCCATTTGGTTCCATTTGTACACTCTCAGAGTTACAGACCCATAAGGGTCCATTTGGTTCCATTTGTACACTCTTAGAGTTACAGACCCATAAGGGTCCATTTGGTTCCATTTGTACACTCTCAGAGTTACAGACCCATAAGGGTCCATTTGGTTCCATGTGTACACTCTCAGAGTTACAGACCCATAAGGGTCCATTTGGTTCCAAAGTATCATTTAGCTGGGGGACCCCCTGGAACTCCCTCAAGGACCCCTGGGGGTCCCCGGACCCCACTTTGGGAACCTCTGCAGTACAGTACAGTGCTGAGTACAGTACAGTAGTGCGTCCACGGGACCCCCAGAAAGGTCCACAGATGGTTCCATTATCAATTATCTGCGTTTTGGGATGCAAAATGCACCCTATTAGCATCACTGAGCATCGTTACGGGTTCAACTGCAAATTATAATTAGTATATAGTCCCTTTATTGTACTAAATTGGGTTTTTTTTTAAACTAAAGTGTCACCATTTTTTTTTAAAGTCTCCTGTGGACAGGTGGTGAAAACTAGCACTTTGTGCCAACACACCGTAAACAACGCATCAACGAATTGTACAATGTCATTGTGACGTCAATAGACTCAATATCCAATAAATAAACATAAAATTAGTAGGGATGGGCCATTCATCAGTCATCATATCAGTATCGGACGGTATTGGCCTTGAAATGCCATATCGAACAGATATCAAAATAATATAATAATAATCGGTTTTAGTCGACGTTTTATTTTATAATAATTGTGTTGAAAACGTTAAAACAAAAAAAAGGCTTTTGTGATGATGGATCAATGAAGGCTGCAGATCAGAACTCCATCAGAATCTGCAGCCTTGAATGAGAGAGAATTCAAGGATGTGAGATCATCATCGACATCGGTTTATATCGTTTATCGGCCTTAATAACACTAATAATGAATTATATCAGATATCGATATCGGCCCGAAATGTCATATCGCCCATCCCTTACCCTGCAGACGAAACAACGGTTAACCCATTCTGGGCGGGAACCCCTTTTGGTGTTTTAAGCATTATCTTATACTTTAGCTATTTAAAAATAGCAGATCTGCAAGCTCATAGCGCGGCACCGAGTGCCGCGCTATGAGCTTGTAGGTCTGCTATTTTTGAAAAATCGTGAAAATGTGATGCAAGAATGAATATTATATATTCTTTCAGAGCAAACATTTTCAACTCAAATGTTTGCTCCTGGGAGGGTCCCTGGAACTACATATTTCCAGATGGGGGTCCGCAGCCAAACACAGATAATTCTGGGGGTCCTTGACATGAACATGGACATAAAAACATACGTTTGTTTAGAAAACTTTCAGGATTTTAGAAGACATTAAATTGTAGAATCGTCCTTGGGTCTAAATGGGTTGATGTCAGACAGCGTGTCACTCACAGCGCACGGCCATCCCTCAGTCAGCACCGCTACGGCACCGCTACGGCACCGCTACGGCACCACGGCCATCCCTCAGTCAGCACCGCTACGCTTTCACCCCGAAGACATCCCTCAGTCAGCACCGCTACGGCCATCACTCAGTCAGCACCGCTACGCTTTCACCCCGAGGCCATCCCTCAGTCAGCACCGCTACGCTTTCACCCCGAAGACCATCCCTCAGTCAGCACCGCTACGCTTTCACCCCGAAGACCATCCCTCAGTCAGCACCGCTACGCTTTCACCCCGAAGACCATCCCTCAGTCAGCACCGCTACGCTTTCACCCCGAAGACCATCCCTCAGTCAGCACCGCTACGCTTTCACCCCGAAGACCATCCCTCAGTCAGCACCGCTACGCTTTCACCCCGAAGACCATCCCTCAGTCAGCACCGCTACGCTTTCACCCCGAAGACCATCCCTCAGTCAGCACCGCTACGCTTTCACCCCGAAGACCATCCCTCAGTCAGCACCGCTACGCTTTCACCCCGAAGACCATCCCTCAGTCAGCACCGCTACGCTTTCACCCCGAAGACCATCCCTCAGTCAGCACCGCTACGCTTTCACCCCGAAGACCATCCCTCAGTCAGCACCGCTACGCTTTCACCCCGAAGACCATCCCTCAGTCAGCACCGCTACGCTTTCACCCCGAAGACCATCCCTCAGTCAGCACCGCTACGCTTTCACCCCGAAGACCATCCCTCAGTCAGCACCGCTACGCTTTCACCCCGAAGACCATCCCTCAGTCAGCACCGCTACGCTTTCACCCCGAAGACCATCCCTCAGTCAGCACCGCTACGCTTTCACCCCGAAGACCATCCCTCAGTCAGCACCGCTACGCTTTCACCCCGAAGACCATCCCTCAGTCAGCACCGCTACGGCCATCACTCAGTCAGCACCGCTACGCTTTCACCCCGAGGCCATCCCTCAGTCAGCACCGCTACGCTTTCACCCCGAAGACCATCCCTCAGTCAGCACCGCTACGGCCATCACTCAGTCAGCACCGCTACGCTTTCACCCCGAAGACCATCCCTCAGTCAGCACCGCTACGCTTTCACCCCGAAGACCATCCCTCAGTCAGCACCGCTACGCTTTCACCCCGAAGACCATCCCTCAGTCAGCACCGCTACGCTTTCACCCCGAAGACCATCCCTCAGTCAGCACCGCTACGCTTTCACCCCGAAGACCATCCCTCAGTCAGCACCGCTACGCTTTCACCCCGAAGACCATCCCTCAGTCAGCACCGCTACGCTTTCACCCCGAAGACCATCCCTCAGTCAGCACCGCTACGCTTTCACCCCGAAGACCATCCCTCAGTCAGCACCGCTACGGCCATCACTCAGTCAGCACCGCTACGCTTTCACCCCGAGGCCATCCCTCAGTCAGCACCGCTACGCTTTCACCCCGAGGCCATCCCTCAGTCAGCACCGCTACGCTTTCACCCCGAAGACCATCCCTCAGTCAGCACCGCTACGCTTTCACCCCGAAGACCATCCCTCAGTCAGCACCGCTACGCTTTCACCCAGAAGACCATCCCTCAGTCAGCACCGCTACGCTTTCACCCCGAAGACCATCCCTCAGTCAGCACCGCTACGCTTTCACCCAGAAGACCATCCCTCAGTCAGCACCGCTACGGCACCGCTACGGCACCACGGCCATCCCTCAGTCAGCACCGCTACGCTTTCACCCCGAAGACCATCCCTCAGTCAGCACCGCTACGCTTTCACCCCGAAGACCATCCCTCAGTCAGCACCGCTACGCTTTCACCCCGAAGACCATCCCTCAGTCAGCACCGCTACGCTTTCACCCCGAAGACCATCCCTCAGTCAGCACCGCTACGCTTTCACCCCGAAGACCATCCCTCAGTCAGCACCGCTACGCTTTCACCCCGAAGACCAAGAACTAATGATGTCAGACAGCGTGTCACTCACAGCGCACGGCCATCACTCAGTCAGCACCGCTACGCTTTCACCCCGAAGACGAAGAACTAATAATGTCAGCCAGCGACGGCGTGTCATAACGCATGATACGGCCATCAGTCAGCACCGCTACGGCACCGCGCTCACAATAACTCACAGACATCAGTCAGCACAGCTACGGCACCGCGCTCACAATAACTCACAGCCTCTGAAGCACCGCTACGGCACCGTGCTCACAATAACTCACAGACATCAGTCAGCACCGCTACGGCACCGCGCTCACAATAACTCACAGCCTCTGAAGCACCGCTACGACACCGCGCTCACAATAACTCACAGACA
The DNA here is from genome assembly GCF_951216825.1 of Electrona antarctica. NCBI lineage: Eukaryota > Metazoa > Chordata > Actinopteri > Myctophiformes > Myctophidae > Electrona > Electrona antarctica. Next base: position 349,957 of record NW_027637521.1, read on the forward strand.
TCAGTCAGCACCGCTACGGCACCACGCTCACAATAACTCACAGCCTCTGAAGCACCGCTACGGCACCGTGCTCACAATAACTCACAGACATCACTCAGCACCGCTACGGCACCACGCTCACAATAACTCACAGCCTCTGAAGCACCGCTACGGCACCGCTACGGCACCGCTACGGCACCGCTACGGCACCGTGCTCACAATAACTCACAGCCTCTGAAGCACCGCTACGGCACCACGCTCACAATAACTCACAGCCTCTGAAGCACCGCTACGGCACCGTGCTCACAATAACTCACAGCCTCTGAAGCACCGCTACGGCACCGCTACAGCACCGCTACGGCACCGTGCTCACAATAACTCACAGCCTCTGAAGCACCGCTACGGCACCGTGCTCACAATAACTCACAGACATCACTCAGCACCGCTACGGCACCGTGCTCACAATAACTCACAGCCTCTGAAGCACCGCTACGGCACCGTGCTCACAATAACTCACAGCCTCTGAAGCACCGCTACGGCACCACGCTCACAATAACTCACAGCCTCTGAAGCACCGCTACGGCACCGTGCTCACAATAACTCACAGCCTCTGAAGCACCGCTACGGCACCGCTACAGCACCGCTACGGCACCGTGCTCACAATAACTCACAGCCTCTGAAGCACCGCTACGGCACCGTGCTCACAATAACTCACAGCCTCTGAAGCACCGCTACGGCACCGTGCTCACAATAACTCACAGACATCACTCAGCACCGCTACGGCACCGTGCTCACAATAACTCACAGCCTCTGAAGCACCGCTACGACACCGCGCTCACAATAACTCACAGCCTCTGAAGCACCGCTACGGCACCGTGCTCACAATAACTCACAGACATCACTCAGCACCGCTACGGCACCGTGCTCACAATAACTCACAGCCTCTGAAGCACCGCTACGGCACCGTGCTCACAATAACTCACAGACATCAGTCAGCACCGCTACGGCACCGCGCTCACAATAACTCACAGCCTCTGAAGCACCGCTACGACACCGCGCTCACAATAACTCACAGACATCAGTCAGCACCGCTACGGCACCACGCTCACAATAACTCACAGCCTCTGAAGCACCGCTACGGCACCGTGCTCACAATAACTCACAGACATCACTCAGCACCGCTACGGCACCACGCTCACAATAACTCACAGCCTCTGAAGCACCGCTACGGCACCGCTACGGCACCGCTACGGCACCGCTACGGCACCGTGCTCACAATAACTCACAGCCTCTGAAGCACCGCTACGGCACCACGCTCACAATAACTCACAGCCTCTGAAGCACCGCTACGGCACCGTGCTCACAATAACTCACAGCCTCTGAAGCACCGCTACGGCACCGCTACAGCACCGCTACGGCACCGTGCTCACAATAACTCACAGCCTCTGAAGCACCGCTACGGCACCGTGCTCACAATAACTCACAGACATCACTCAGCACCGCTACGGCACCGTGCTCACAATAACTCACAGCCTCTGAAGCACCGCTACGGCACCGTGCTCACAATAACTCACAGCCTCTGAAGCACCGCTACGGCACCACGCTCACAATAACTCACAGCCTCTGAAGCACCGCTACGGCACCGTGCTCACAATAACTCACAGCCTCTGAAGCACCGCTACGGCACCGCTACAGCACCGCTACGGCACCGTGCTCACAATAACTCACAGCCTCTGAAGCACCGCTACGGCACCGTGCTCACAATAACTCACAGCCTCTGAAGCACCGCTACGGCACCGTGCTCACAATAACTCACAGACATCACTCAGCACCGCTACGGCACCGTGCTCACAATAACTCACAGCCTCTGAAGCACCGCTACGACACCGCGCTCACAATAACTCACAGCCTCTGAAGCACCGCTACGGCACCGTGCTCACAATAACTCACAGACATCACTCAGCACCGCTACGGCACCGTGCTCACAATAACTCACAGCCTCTGAAGCACCGCTACGACACCGCGCTCACAATAACTCACAGACATCACTCAGCACCGCTACGACACCGCGCTCACAATAACTCACAGACATCACTCAGCACCGCTACGGCACCGCTACGGCACCGCTACGGCACCACGCTCACAATAACTCACAGACATCACTCAGCACCGCTACGGCACCGCGCTCACAATAACTCACAGACATCAGTCAGCACCGCTACGGCACCGCGCTCACAATAACTCACAGCCTCTGAAGCACCGCTACGGCACCGTGCTCACAATAACTCACAGCCTCTGAAGCACCGCAACGGCACCGCTACGGCACCGCGCTCACAATAACTCACAGCCTCTGAAGCACCGCTACGGCACCGTGCTCACAATAATTCACAGCCTCTGAAGCACCGCTACGGCACCGTGCTCACAATAACTCACAGCCTCTGAAGCACCGCTACGGCACCGTGCTCACAATAACTCACAGCCTCTGAAGCACCGCTACGGCACCGCGCTCACAATAACTCACAGCCTCTGAAGCACCGCTACGGCACCACGCTCACAATAACTCACAGCCTCTGAAGCACCGCTACGGCACCGTGCTCACAATAACTCACAGCCTCTGAAGCACCGCTACGGCACCGCGCTCACAATAACTCACAGCCTCTGAAGCACCGCTACGGCACCGTGCTCACAATAACTCACAGCCTCTGAAGCACCGCTACGGCACCGCGCTCACAATAACTCACAGCCTCTGAAGCACCGCTACGGCACCGCGCTCACAATAACTCACAGCCTCTGAAGCACCGCTACGGCACCGTGCTCACAATAATTCACAGCCTCTGAAGCACCGCTACGGCACCGTGCTCACAATAACTCACAGCCTCTGAAGCACCGCTACGGCACCGTGCTCACAATAACTCACAGCCTCTGAAGCACCGCTACGGCACCGTGCTCACAATAACTCACAGCCTCTGAAGCACCGCTACGGCACCGCGCTCACAATAACTCACAGCCTCTGAAGCACCGCTACGGCACCGTGCTCACAATAACTCACAGCCTCTGAAGCACCGCTACGGCACCGCGCTCACAATAACTCACAGCCTCTGAAGCACCGCTACGGCACCGTGCTCACAATAACTCACAGCCTCTGAAGCACCACTACGGCACCGCGGTCACAATAACTCACAGCCTCTGAAGCACCACTACGGCACCGTGCTCACAATAACTCACAGCCTCTGAAGCACCGCTACGGCACCGTGCTCACAATAACTCACAGCCTCTGAAGCACCGCTACGGCACCGTGCTCACAATAACTCACAGCCTCTGAAGCACCGCTACGGCACCGTGCTCACAATAACTCACAGCCTCTGAAGCACCGCTACGGCACCACGCTCACAATAACTCACAGCCTCTGAAGCACCGTCTCTCTAGGACTCGCTCATATTCAGGGCACCGATGGCCTCTAATGCATGCAACTTTGGCAACGGAGAGGGCCACAACATCTCCAACGGAGAGGGCCACAACATCTCCAACGGAGAGGGCCACAACATCTCCAACGGAGAGGGCCACAACATTTCCACGCTCACTCCAGAGGGGCCACATTGCAAATTAATCATCATCATCTTTACGACCGCGGTCGAGATCGTGGATTTCACAATAGCACGCCAGACTTCCCAGTCCTTCATTGCCATCCCCAGTTCCATATTACTGTCGTAGCAACAGTAAAAAAAAATGATTTTCCGGATTCCAATTCAAAAATAGCAAAACAAATTATTGAGGATTTCCAATTAAAAAATATCGCAACAAATAGCCGATCTACAAGCTCAAATCACGTCGCACTGCAACGCATTTTGAGCTTGTAGATCGGCTATTTTTTGCTATATTTTTTAATTGGAAATCCTCAATAATTTGTTTTGCTATTTTTGAATTGGAATCCGGAAAAGCATTTTTTTTCCTTTTTTAATTTCAAATGCATTTAAAAAATAAAAAAAGGCAATAACATTTTAATACTATAGTAATTAGTTGAAATCAATAATATATCGATGTTTGGAAATTAACCTGCGGGCCGCTTAAATACTATCAGATACCCTTATCAATCAGTACCAATAATGATCTATTATACTATCAGATACCCTTACCAATCAGTACCAATAATGATCTATTATACTATCAGATACCCTTACCAATCAGCACCAATAATGATCTATTATACTATCAGATACCCTTACCAATCAGTACCAATAATGATCTATTATACTATCAGATACCCTTACCAATCAGCACCAATAATGATCTATTATACTATCAGATACCCTTACCAATCAGTACCAATAATGATCTATTATACTATCAGATACCCTTACCAATCAGTACCAATAATGATCTATTATACTATCAGATACCCTTACCAATCAGCACCAATAATGATCTATTATACTATCAGATACCCTTACCAATCAGCACCAATAATGATCTATTATACTATCAGATACCCTTACCAATCAGTACCAATAATGATCTATTATACTATCAGATACCCTTACCAATCAGCACCAATAATGATCTATTATACTATCAGATACCCTTACCAATCAGCACCAATAATGATCTATTATACTATCAGATACCCTTACCAATCAGCACCAATAATGATCTATTATACTATCAGATACCCTTACCAATCAGCACCAATAATGATCTTTAATACTATCAGATACCCTTACCAATCAGCACCAATAATGATCTTTAATACTATCAGATACCCTTACCAATCAGTACCAATAATGATCTATTATACTATCAGATACCCTTACCAATCAGCACCAATAATGATCTTTAATACTATCAGATACCCTTACCAATCAGTACCAATAATGATCTATTATACTATCAGATACCCTTACCAATCAGCACCAATAATGATCTATTATACTATCAGATACCCTTACCAATCAGCACCAATAATGATCTATTATACTATCAGATACCCTTACCAATCAGCACCAATAATGATCTTTAATACTATCAGATACCCTTACCAATCAGCACCAATAATGATCTTTAATACTATCAGATACCCTTACCAATCAGCACCAATAATGATCTATTATACTATCAGATACCCTTACCAATCAGCACCAATAATGATCTATTATACTATCAGATACCCTTACCAATCAGCACCAATAATGATCTTTAATACTATCAGATACCCTTACCAATCAGCACCAATAATGATCTATTATACTATCAGATACCCTTACCAATCAGCACCAATAATGATCTTTAATACTATCAGATACCCTTACCAATCAGCACCAATAATGATCTATTATACTATCAGATACCCTTACCAATCAGCACCAATAATGATCTTTAATACTATCAGATACCCTTACCAATCAGCACCAATAATGATCTTTAATACTATCAGATACCCTTACCAATCAGCACCAATAATGATCTATTATACTATCAGATACCCTTACCAATCAGTACCAATAATGATCTATTATACTATCAGATACCCTTACCAATCAGCACCAATAATGATCTATTATACTATCAGATACCCTTACCAATCAGCACCAATAATGATCTATTATACTATCAGATACCCTTACCAATCAGCACCAATAATGATCTATTATACTATCAGATACCCTTACCAATCAGCACCAATAATGATCTATTATACTATCAGATACCCTTACCAATCAGCACCAATAATGATCTATTATACTATCAGATACCCTTACCAATCAGTACCAATAATGATCTTTAATACTATCAGATACCCTTACCAATCAGCACCAATAATGATCTATTATACTATCAGATACCCTTACCAATCAGCACCAATAATGATCTTTAATACTATCAGATACCCTTACCAATCAGCACCAATAATGATCTATTATACTATCAGATACCCTTACCAATCAGTACCAATAATGATCTATTATACTATCAGATACCCTTACCAATCAGTACCAATAATGATCTATTATACTATCAGATACCCTTACCAATCAGCACCAATAATGATCTATTATACTATCAGATACCCTTACCAATCAGCACCAATAATGATCTATTATACTATCAGATACCCTTACCAATCAGCACCAATAATGATCTTTAATACTATCAGATACCCTTACCAATCAGCACCAATAATGATCTATTATACTATCAGATACCCTTACCAATCAGCACCAATAATGATCTATTATACTATCAGATACCCTTACCAATCAGCACCAATAATGATCTATTATACTATCAGATACCCTTACCAATCAGCACCAATAATGATCTATTATACTATCAGATACCCTTACCAATCAGCACCAATAATGATCTTTAATACTATCAGATACCCTTACCAATCAGCACCAATAATGATCTATTATACTATCAGATACCCTTACCAATCAGCACCAATAATGATCTTTAATACTATCAGATACCCTTACCAATCAGCACCAATAATGATCTTTAATACTATCAGATACCCTTACCAATCAGTACCAATAATGATCTATTATACTATCAGATACCCTTACCAATCAGTACCAATAATGATCTATTATACTATCAGATACCCTTACCAATCAGCACCAATAATGATCTTTAATACTATCAGATACCCTTACCAATCAGCACCAATAATGATCTATTATACTATCAGATACCCTTACCAATCAGTACCAATAATGATCTTTAATACTATCAGATACCCTTACCAATCAGCACCAATAATGATCTATTATACTATCAGATACCCTTACCAATCAGCACCAATAATGAACTATTATACTATCAGATACCCTTACCAATCAGTACCAATAATGATCTATTATACTATCAGATACCCTTACCAATCAGCACCAATAATGATCTATTATACTATCAGATACCCTTACCAATCAGCACCAATAATGATCTATTATACTATCAGATACCCTTACCAATCAGTACCAATAATGATCTTTAATACTATCAGATACCCTTACCAATCAGCACCAATAATGATCTATTATACTATCAGATACCCTTACCAATCAGCACCAATAATGATCTTTAATACTATCAGATACCCTTACCAATCAGCACCAATAATGATCTATTATACTATCAGATACCCTTACCAATCAGCACCAATAATGATCTTTAATACTATCAGATACCCTTACCAATCAGCACCAATAATGATCTATTATACTATCAGATACCCTTACCAATCAGCACCAATAATGATCTATTATACTATCAGATACCCTTACCAATCAGCACCAATAATGATCTATTATACTATCAGATACCCTTACCAATCAGCACCAATAATGATCTATTATACTATCAGATACCCTTACCAATCAGCACCAATAATGATCTATTATACTATCAGATACCCTTACCAATCAGTACCAATAATGATCTATTATACTATCAGATACCCTTACCAATCAGCACCAATAATGATCTATTATACTATCAGATACCCTTACCAATCAGCACCAATAATGATCTTTAATACTATCAGATACCCTTACCAATCAGCACCAATAATGATCTATTATACTATCAGATACCCTTACCAATCAGCACCAATAATGAACTATTATACTATCAGATACCCTTACCAATCAGCACCAATAATGATCTATCATATTATCAGATACCCTTACCAATCAGCACCAATAATGATCTTTAATACTATCAGATACCCTTACCAATCAGCACCAATAATGATCTTTAATACTATCAGATACCCTTACCAATCAGCACCAATAATGATCTATTATACTATCAGATACCCTTACCAATCAGCACCAATAATGATCTATTATACTATCAGATACCCTTACCAATCAGCACCAATAATGATCTATTATACTATCAGATACCCTTACCAATCAGTACCAATAATGATCTATTATACTATCAGATACCCTTACCAATCAGCACCAATAATGATCTATTATACTATCAGATACCCTTACCAATCAGCACCAATAATGAACTATTATACTATCAGATACCCTTACCAATCAGCACCAATAATGATCTATTATACTATCAGATACCCTTACCAATCAGCACCAATAATGAACTATTATACTATCAGATACCCTTACCAATCAGCACCAATAATGATCTATCATACTATCAGATACCCTTACCAATCAGCACCAATAATGATCTATTATACTATCAGATACCCTTACCAATCAGCACCAATAATGATCTATTATACTATCAGATACCCTTACCAATCAGCACCAATAATGATCTTTAATACTATCAGATACCCTTACCAATCAGCACCAATAATGATCTTTAATACTATCAGATACCCTTACCAATCAGCACCAATAATGATCTATTATACTATCAGATACCCTTACCAATCAGCACCAATAATGATCTATTATACTATCAGATACCCTTACCAATCAGCACCAATAATGATCTATTATACTATCAGATACCCTTACCAATCAGTACCAATAATGATCTATTATACTATCAGATACCCTTACCAATCAGCACCAATAATGATCTATTATACTATCAGATACCCTTACCAATCAGCACCAATAATGAACTATTATACTATCAGATACCCTTACCAATCAGCACCAATAATGATCTTTAATACTATCAGATACCCTTACCAATCAGCACCAATAATGATCTATTATACTATCAGATACCCTTACCAATCAGCACCAATAATGATCTATTATACTATCAGATACCCTTACCAATCAGCACCAATAATGATCTATTATACTATCAGATACCCTTACCAATCAGCACCAATAATGATCTATTATACTATCAGATACCCTTACCAATCAGCACCAATAATGATCTTTAATACTATCAGATACCCTTACCAATCAGCACCAATAATGATCTTTAATACTATCAGATACCCTTACCAATCAGCACCAATAATGATCTATTATACTATCAGATACCCTTACCAATCAGCACCAATAATGATCTATTATACTATCAGATACCCTTACCAATCAGCACCAATAATGATCTATTATACTATCAGATACCCTTACCAATCAGTACCAATAATGATCTATTATACTATCAGATACCCTTACCAATCAGCACCAATAATGATCTATTATACTATCAGATACCCTTACCAATCAGCACCAATAATGAACTATTATACTATCAGATACCCTTACCAATCAGCACCAATAATGATCTTTAATACTATCAGATACCCTTACCAATCAGCACCAATAATGATCTTTAATACTATCAGATACCCTTACCAATCAGCACCAATAATGATCTTTAATACTATCAGATACCCTTACCAATCAGCACCAATAATGATCTTTAATACTATCAGATACCCTTACCAATCAGCACCAATAATGATCTTTAATACTATCAGATACCCTTACCAATCAGCACCAATAATGATCTATTATACTATCAGATACCCTTACCAATCAGCACCAATAATGATCTATTATACTATCAGATACCCTTACCAATCAGCACCAATAATGATCTTTAATACTATCAGATACCCTTACCAATCAGCACCAATAATGATCTATTATACTATCAGATACCCTTACCAATCAGCACCAATAATGATCTATTATACTATCAGATACCCTTACCAATCAGCACCAATAATGAACTATTATACTATCAGATACCCTTACCAATCAGCACCAATAATGATCTTTAATACTATCAGATACCCTTACCAATCAGTACCAATAATGATCTATTATACTATCAGATACCCTTACCAATCAGCACCAATAATGAACTATTATACTATCAGATACCCTTACCAATCAGCACCAATAATGATCTTTAATACTATCAGATACCCTTACCAATCAGTACCAATAATGATCTATTATACTATCAGATACCCTTACCAATCAGTACCAATAATGATCTATTATACTATCAGATACCCTTACCAATCAGCACCAATAATGAACTATTATACTATCAGATACCCTTACCAATCAGCACCAATAATGATCTATTATACTATCAGATACCCTTACCAATCAGCACCAATAATGATCTATTATACTATCAGATACCCTTACCAATCAGCACCAATAATGAACTATTATACTATCAGATACCCTTACCAATCAGCACCAATAATGATCTATTATACTATCAGATACCCTTACCAATCAGCACCAATAATGAACTATTATACTATCAGATACCCTTACCAATCAGCACCAATAATGATCTATTATACTATCAGATACCCTTACCAATCAGCACCAATAATGATCTATTATACTATCAGATACCCTTACCAATCAGCACCAATAATGATCTTTAATACTATCAGATACCCTTACCAATCAGTACCAATAATGATCTGTAATACTATCAGATACCCTTACCAATCAGCACCAATAATGATCTATTATACTATCAGATACCCTTACCAATCAGCACCAATAATGATCTTTAATACTATCAGATACCCTTACCAATCAGCACCAATAATGATCTATTATACTATCAGATACCCTTACCAATCAGCACCAATAATGATCTATTATACTATCAGATACCCTTACCAATCAGCACCAATAATGATCTATTATACTATCAGATACCCTTACCAATCAGCACCAATAATGATCTATTATACTATCAGATACCCTTACCAATCAGTACCAATAATGATCTATTATACTATCAGATACCCTTACCAATCAGCACCAATAATGATCTATTATACTATCAGATACCCTTACCAATCAGCACCAATAATGATCTATTATACTATCAGATACCCTTACCAATCAGCACCAATAATGATCTATTATACTATCAGATACCCTTACCAATCAGCACCAATAATGATCTATTATACTATCAGATACCCTTACCAATCAGCACCAATAATGAACTATTATACTATCAGATACCCTTACCAATCAGCACCAATAATGATCTTTAATACTATCAGATACCCTTACCAATCAGCACCAATAATGATCTATTATACTATCAGATACCCTTACCAATCAGCACCAATAATGATCTATTATACTATCAGATACCCTTACCAATCAGCACCAATAATGATCTTTAATACTATCAGATACCCTTACCAATCAGCACCAATAATGATCTTTAATACTATCAGATACCCTTACCAATCAGCACCAATAATGATCTTTAATACTATCAGATACCCTTACCAATCAGCACCAATAATGATCTATTATACTATCAGATACCCTTACCAATCAGCACCAATAATGATCTATTATACTATCAGATACCCTTACCAATCAGCACCAATAATGATCTATTATACTATCAGATACCCTTACCAATCAGCACCAATAATGATCTTTAATACTATCAGATACCCTTACCAATCAGCACCAATAATGATCTATTATACTATCAGATACCCTTACCAATCAGCACCAATAATGATCTTTAATACTATCAGATACCCTTACCAATCAGCACCAATAATGATCTATTATACTATCAGATACCCTTACCAATCAGCACCAATAATGAACTATTATACTATCAGATACCCTTACCAATCAGCACCAATAATGATCTATTATACTATCAGATACCCTTACCAATCAGCACCAATAATGATCTATTATACTATCAGATACCCTTACCAATCAGCACCAATAATGATCTTTAATACTATCAGATACCCTTACCAATCAGCACCAATAATGATCTATTATACTATCAGATACCCTTACCAATCAGCACCAATAATGATCTTTAATACTATCAGATACCCTTACCAATCAGCACCAATAATGATCTATTATACTATCAGATACCCTTACCAATCAGCACCAATAATGATCTATTATACTATCAGATACCCTTACCAATCAGTACCAATAATGATCTATTATACTATCAGATACCCTTACCAATCAGCACCAATAATGATCTATTATACTATCAGATACCCTTACCAATCAGCACCAATAATGATCTATTATACTATCAGATACCCTTACCAATCAGCACCAATAATGATCTATTATACTATCAGATACCCTTACCAATCAGCACCAATAATGATCTATTATACTATCAGATACCCTTACCAATCAGTACCAATAATGATCTTTAATACTATCAGATACCCTTACCAATCAGTACCAATAATGATCTATTATACTATCAGATACCCTTACCAATCAGTACCAATAATGATCTATTATACTATCAGATACCCTTACCAATCAGCACCAATAATGATCTATTATACTATCAGATACCCTTACCAATCAGTACCAATAATGATCTTTAATACTATCAGATACCCTTACCAATCAGTACCAATAATGATCTATTATACTATCAGATACCCTTACCAATCAGTACCAATAATGATCTATTATACTATCAGATACCCTTACCAATCAGCACCAATAATGATCTATTATACTATCAGATACCCTTACCAATCAGTACCAATAATGATCTTTAATACTATCAGATACCCTTACCAATCAGTACCAATAATGATCTATTATACTATCAGATACCCTTACCAATCAGTACCAATAATGATCTATTATACTATCAGATACCCTTACCAATCAGTACCAATAATGATCTTTAATACTATCAGATACCCTTACCAATCAGTACCAATAATGATCTATTATACTATCAGATACCCTTACCAATCAGCACCAATAATGATCTATTATACTATCAGATACCCTTACCAATCAGCACCAATAATGATCTTTAATACTATCAGATACCCTTACCAATCAGTACCAATAATGATCTATTATACTATCAGATACCCTTACCAATCAGCACCAATAATGAACTATTATACTATCAGATACCCTTACCAATCAGCACCAATAATGATCTTTAATACTATCAGATACCCTTACCAATCAGTACCAATAATGATCTATTATACTATCAGATACCCTTACCAATCAGTACCAATAATGATCTTTAATACTATCAGATACCCTTACCAATCAGCACCAATAATGATCTATTATACTATCAGATACCCTTACCAATCAGCACCAATAATGATCTTTAATACTATCAGATACCCTTACCAATCAGCACCAATAATGATCTATTATACTATCAGATACCCTTACCAATCAGCACCAATAATGATCTTTAATACTATCAGATACCCTTACCAATCAGTACCAATAATGATCTATTATACTATCAGATACCCTTACCAATCAGTACCAATAATGATCTTTAATACTATCAGATACCCTTACCAATCAGCACCAATAATGATCTATTATACTATCAGATACCCTTACCAATCAGCACCAATAATGATCTTTAATACTATCAGATACCCTTACCAATCAGCACCAATAATGATCTATTATACTATCAGATACCCTTACCAATCAGCACCAATAATGATCTATTATACTATCAGATACCCTTACCAATCAGCACCAATAATGATCTATTATACTATCAGATACCCTTACCAATCAGCACCAATAATGATCTATTATACTATCAGATACCCTTACCAATCAGCACCAATAATGATCTATTATACTATCAGATACCCTTACCAATCAGTACCAATAATGATCTATTATACTATCAGATACCCTTACCAATCAGTACCAATAATGATCTATTATACTATCAGATACCCTTACCAATCAGTACCAATAATGATCTATTATACTATCAGATACCCTTACCAATCAGCACCAATAATGATCTATTATACTATCAGATACCCTTACCAATCAGTACCAATAATGATCTATTATACTATCAGATACCCTTACCAATCAGCACCAATAATGATCTATTATACTATCAGATACCCTTACCAATCAGCACCAATAATGATCTATTATACTATCAGATACCCTTACCAATCAGCACCAATAATGATCTATTATACTATCAGATACCCTTACCAATCAGCACCAATAATGATCTATTATACTATCAGATACCCTTACCAATCAGTACCAATAATGATCTATTATACTATCAGATACCCTTACCAATCAGCACCAATAATGATCTATTATACTATCAGATACCCTTACCAATCAGCACCAATAATGATCTATTATACTATCAGATACCCTTACCAATCAGTACCAATAATGATCTTTAATACTATCAGATACCCTTACCAATCAGCACCAATAATGATCTTTAATACTATCAGATACCCTTACCAATCAGCACCAATAATGATCTATTATACTATCAGATACCCTTACCAATCAGCACCAATAATGATCTATTATACTATCAGATACCCTTACCAATCAGCACCAATAATGATCTATTATACTATCAGATACCCTTACCAATCAGCACCAATAATGATCTATTATACTATCAGATACCCTTACCAATCAGTACCAATAATGATCTATTATACTATCAGATACCCTTACCAATCAGCACCAATAATGATCTATTATACTATCAGATACCCTTACCAATCAGCACCAATAATGATCTTTAATACTATCAGATACCCTTACCAATCAGCACCAATAATGATCTATTATACTATCAGATACCCTTACCAATCAGCACCAATAATGAGCTTTAATACTATCAGATACCCTTACCAATCAGCACCAATAATGATCTATTATACTATCAGATACCCTTACCAATCAGCACCAATAATGATCTATTATACTATCAGATACCCTTACCAATCAGCACCAATAATGATCTATTATACTATCAGATACCCTTACCAATCAGTACCAATAATGATCTTTAATACTATCAGATACCCTTACCAATCAGTACCAATAATGATCTTTAATACTATCAGATACCCTTACCAATCAGCACCAATAATGATCTATCATACTATCAGATACCCTTACCAATCAGCACCAATAATGATCTATTATACTATCAGATACCCTTACCAATCAGCACCAATAATGATCTTTAATACTATCAGATACCCTTACCAATCAGCACCAATAATGATCTATTATACTATCAGATACCCTTACCAATCAGCACCAATAATGATCTATTATACTATCAGATACCCTTACCAATCAGCACCAATAATGATCTTTAATACTATCAGATACCCTTACCAATCAGCACCAATAATGATCTTTAATACTATCAGATACCCTTACCAATCAGCACCAATAATGATCTATTATACTATCAGATACCCTTACCAATCAGCACCAATAATGATCTTTAATACTATCAGATACCCTTACCAATCAGCACCAATAATGATCTTTAATACTATCAGATACCCTTACCAATCAGCACCAATAATGATCTTTAATACTATCAGATACCCTTACCAATCAGCACCAATAATGATCTATTATACTATCAGATACCCTTACCAATCAGTACCAATAATGATCTATTATACTATCAGATACCCTTACCAATCAGCACCAATAATGATCTATTATACTATCAGATACCCTTACCAATCAGCACCAATAATGATCTATTATACTATCAGATACCCTTACCAATCAGCACCAATAATGATCTTTAATACTATCAGATACCCTTACCAATCAGCACCAATAATGATCTTTAATACTATCAGATACCCTTACCAATCAGCACCAATAATGATCTTTAATACTATCAGATACCCTTACCAATCAGCACCAACAATGATCTATTATACTATCAGATACCCTTACCAATCAGCACCAATAATGATCTTTAATACTATCAGATACCCTTACCAATCAGCACCAATAATGATCTATTATACTATCAGATACCCTTACCAATCAGCACCAATAATGATCTTTAATACCGCGCTATGAGCTTGTAGGTCTGCTATTTTTTGAAAAATCGTGAAAATGTGCATGGCGCAAATCTTTGAATATATGTGACCCCACGCGATATAGAGACTGCCATCGCGGGGGTGGCAACTGTTCAGGACAGCTGAAAAACTATTTTATTTTTCCTTTTTTATTTTTCTGTCTAAAATGATCTGAAGCTATTAGTAGGGGAGCCTATCACTTTCCGTGATTTTGGAATGTTAATTTTTGGAGACAGGTATATCTTGATTCTTGGGGTTACCAGAATGCCAAAAAAACATGTCTCCAATTTTTTATGACAGGTTTAGCATGTTTAATTAGCATAATTAGCTAATAAATTGTCAAAAACGGAAATGGCAATAACTTTGCTTCTAGGTAACTTATAAAGGTGATCTAAGAGTCTGAGTCCATGTTTGTGATGTCCAGAAATGCATCTGTTACCATTGTGAAGTCATACAAGCTTTCCTAATTAGCATAATTCCCATAAATTATGCAAAAACGAGGTGAACATCAGCAAATTGCTGCATGTTTTACTTTTAGTCAACTTTGAAAGCTTCTCACAGACTCCATGTGTATGTTTACAACTCCAGGAATAATTATCATCCTATGAATAAATCATGCAACCTTTTGTCTATGTAATAATTATGTAATAATCACACCAAAACCAGAAATAGCTATATTTCGTTGCTTTAAGTTAATTAATAAATGTGATCTTACAGACAGTAAGTCTGTTTGCATGTCTAGAAAATATTCTCTTTCCATAACTAGGATATGCAACCTTTCCATTATTAGCTTTATATATATATATATATATATATATATATATATATATATATATATATATATATATATATATATATATCCCTCATAAAATAAAGAACAATATGAGAAATGGTCACAGAATTATCACATGATTTTTATTCTAATATTTACAGAAAGTTTTGAAAACACATTTAATTGAAGGGTCTTCGTCATCGTCAATCCCCAACAGATGTGCCTTGTTTACATTACCACACACCTCTAATCATCGGCCCTACACATGCACATCTCAGAGCAGTTCAAATTTTGAGATCGACAAGAACAATGTGATATGCACTGTGATTTCTTGCAGACACATTTTATCAGTTGGGTAATGGTGGCTGGGCCGTGGGTATCCCGTGTTGTGACTGGCACCAGTTGATCTCCCTCAGCCTCCCATCCATTTTTAGTTTCTGGTGGCATCTGTGGGTTAGGTACGTGGTCCTGATCCCATACCATTGCCTGATAATATGCATGGGTAATGGCTTGATTTAATGCTGCTTGTGTAGGTGGCAGCTTCTCGGCTTCTAATTGTTTCTTTGTGAATAACCTCCACCTGAGCTCATCAACATCCACAGGATTTGTACCGGGCTCGTACAGCTGGCAAACAAATGCTTCAATCTTTTTTGACAGTTGTACCCTTCCAGCTAAGAGTGTAACTGTCATAGATGGAATGGCATTGGTACAGGCAATGGGAAAGCCACCATGGATCAAGACATGTTCCCAGTAAGCTGACCACTCCATAGCCACACTGGACAGGAAGACCAAAGAACATAGTGAGATCCATGTAGTATTTGACCGACGCCAGGGTGGAAAGCCCCGGGCCCCTACCACTTATCATGTGGAAGACAACACACCGGGGAAGTGTCAGAAAAACAGTTCTTGTCAGGTATCAGCACCAAAGATGAGCTGACTGTCTTATCTTGCTAAGAAAGCCCTCCAACACTTCCAGGTGAAACCCAATGTTTTTATAATCACGTCAAGGCAGGCTGTCCACTCAAACTCTATCGATGTAAAACATCTCCACAGCGTACAGGAAGAGGCTGACACAAGGATAATCCTGCACAGCCTGGATGCTGTCCGAAGAGGGGCAACACAGCTCTACATTGAGTCCCCTGACACTGATGTCTTTGTTCTTACAATACGACGGTACCATCAGCTGTGCAAGGACATCTATTTCATCACCGGTGTGGGGAACAAAAAACGTATCATCGCTGGAGCCAGTAGTGCAGGCACTGGGTAAAACGAGGACTTCAGCCTTACCAGGGTTCCATGCCGTCTCTGGAGCTGATCAGACAGCTCCAGGGAATTTAACCTGTTGGCCAGGTCTAAACAGGTGTCCTGTGGAGGTGGTATCTGCAGTTGCTACTGTATATACTATGAGCTACAAAAAGGCTCAGTTCTGACGCAGCACGTACCTAACCCACAGATGCCACCAGCAACTGAATATGGATGGGAGGCTGAGGGAGCTCAACTGGTGCCAGTCACAACACGGGATACCCACGGGCCAGCCACCATTACCCAACTGATCAAATGTGTCTGCAAGAAATCACAGTGCATATCACATTGTTCTTGTCGATCTAAAATTTGAACTGCTCTGAGATGTGCATGTGTGGGGCAGATGATTAGAGGTGTGTGGTAAGCAAGGCACATCTGTTGGGGATTGACGATGACGACGAAGATGGAGACCCTTCAATTTTCAAAACTTTCTGTAAATATTAGAACAAACAATCTGATAATTCTGTGACCATTTCCCATATTGTTCTTTCTTGCGACTGCAGGTCGCCTTTAGGAAATTATGGACGGGCCTGCCCCAAAGTTATTAGTTCTCAACAGGCCCGAAAATTTAATTAGATCGCTATATGGAGCTGACCTGTTCTGACATTCCATATGTTGATCTGACCTCATCAAACCCTGTACACTCAAGACACGCTCCATATATGGCCAGTTCAGAATACATTCCATATGTTGATCTGACCCCCCATGCCAAAGCACCAGCACTCGCCCAGCAGTCTGTCATGACCCAGGCAGATATGTTGATCTGACCCCCCATTCCAAAGCACCAGCACTCGCCCAGCCCTTTAGTGCGAGGTCGCTTCTAATATTTTCTAGACATGCAAACAGACTTACACTGTCTGTAAGATCATGCGTATTAATTAACTTAAAGCAAAGAAATACAGCTATTTCTGGTTTTGGTGTGATTATTACATAATTATTACATAGACAAAAGGTTGCATGATTTATTCATAGGATGATAATTATTCCTGGAGTTGTAAACATACACTTGAAGTCTGTGAGAAGCTTTCAAAGTTGACTAAAAGTAAAACATGCAGCAATTTGCTGATGTTCACCTCGTTTTTGCATAATGTATGGCAATTATGCTAATTAGGAAAGGTTGTATGACTTCACAATGGTAACAGATGAATATCTGGACATCACAAACATGGACTCAGACTCTTAGATCACCTTTATAAGTTACCTAGAAGCAAAGTTATTGCCATTTCCGTTTTTGACAATTTATTAGCTAATTATGCTAATTAAACATGCTAAACCTGACATAAAAAATTGGAGACATGTTTTTTTGGCATTCTGGTAACCCCAAGAATCAAGATATACCTGTCTCCAAAAATTAACATTCCAAAATCACGGGCATCAAAATTTGATTGATAGGCTCCCCTACTATATATTATTATTCATGTAATGTTAGCGCAGGTCTGAAATAAATGTCAGAGCTTAACTCGGCATGTAAACATGACATAATTGTATTAATGTTTAAGTGTAATGATTTTATTGACCGGATTATCCGTAGTCCTCCAGCCGTTAGCTTAAATGTGCTAATATTATAAGCTAACTGCATTACTAAAGCCAATGTATTGCGGTAAATGCGGCATGTCCGCGGTAAATTACTTATAAAAGTGAGTCGCGTTATATTTACCTTAAATACCAGCCAAAGTACATTCCAAATCAACAATTATTTGCCACGTTATGTTGTTATATCAGTTTAATTAATAAAAAACATTACGTTTCTTCTTCGTTGGTATAAGGGGAAATGTTGAAACACTGCCGCATTTCTTCTTCTTTGTTTTTGTGAAATGTTGAGTGACGGCCTGAGATTGGCTAATTCCGTATGACGCAGGCGCCTGTGATTGGCTCTGGCTGTGTTTTACTTCCTTATTGTTCCTTATTTCTCAGATTTCTCAGATTTGTTTGAGAAACGGATATTATTATTATGCTATTATGATTAACGTGAATGAAGCTTTACTTCATCAGAGTTACGCAAACTCCGTTTACTTCATGGGGCCAGTCTGTCTGTTAGTCTGTCAGTCAATGGCGGCTCTTCTACATAACCTTCTTTGTCCCTATTTGAAGGCCTCAAATGCCTTCAAATAGGGACAACCGGAAGTTTACGGAATGCATTGCAGTCTATGGGCTCGTGCAAGTACATGAACCACGTGACCGGGCTGTTTTCTGCCCCCTCAATATCGCAACTCTTCTATAAGATGGCTCTCCGCATCAAGTGCATAATACTTGTTTATTTGGAGTGAACATGACATTGACGAGTAAATAATATTAACACGACTCCCGTCGATAAGTTATTTAGCCTGGACATTTCCGCATTTA
The DNA here is from genome assembly GCF_951216825.1 of Electrona antarctica. NCBI lineage: Eukaryota > Metazoa > Chordata > Actinopteri > Myctophiformes > Myctophidae > Electrona > Electrona antarctica. The sequence continues at coordinate 370,224 of NW_027637521.1, forward strand.
GCTGAAAACGGGCTTAGTACTATTCGGCTAGCGGCAGGAGCTAACGGCTAACAGTCCAGGCCAGGCAGATGCAAAGATGCTGTCTACCATTCTGTCAATGTAAGCGTTTGTATAGCTGTTGCAAAAGACACAAAGCTACAGAGCTACAAAGATGAACTGGTTTCAACTTCACCTACACAGATTCAAAGCTACAAATACGCTGTGTATCTTTGTTTTTGTTCCCCTCTATTGAGAACAAAGGGACGTTTAATAAAAACTGTGGTAACTGCATTATGTATTCAACTTTGACTACTATTTGAATCTACCCCAATAACATAATATAGGTGCTAAAACATTGACATTTTCCAGTTACTTATTTTGATAATTATTATAAAACATACATTAACCACTTCAAACTTATATGCATTAGTATGAATAGGGTAGTAGTACTTTAACTTAAGTAAATCAATTGGGTAATTTATAGTATAGGCCTACTACTTTTTTGAATTTGACAATTTTATAAAGGCTCATTTCCTTACTATACCCTGACCCAGAATTAATAACTATAGCTTCACTCTTGTTTTCGACTCAATACTGCCCCCGCCTGGGGGGGTAGAGTACCTCATTTTAGCAATGAAGAGGAAACAGCGCCCCCAAATGCCACTGACCGTGGAACTGCATCTTTGAAGACCAAATTCTCAGATTGCTGTATCTCTGCAAGACATTACTCTATAAGCCATATCTCAAAAACTAGTGGGTCAAACTGCACAACCAATATGTCAATTTGAAGCTATGATTCCCTGCTTTCATATGACATGATAAAAACAAAAATGAAAAAAATCCAATGGCAGTCCTTCGATCAAATCTGGTCACATATATTCTTTCAGAGCGAACGCTTTTAACTCAAATCTTTGGGGTTCCTGGAACAACGTATTTACAGATGGGGGTCAATTACATATCATTTTTGGGGTCCTTGACCTGAAATATTGAGCACCACTGATACAGAAACATAGGTATTTCAGTAAACCGTCAGGGTTTCAAAGACTTTTTTTTTTAATTTCGACGGCCAACAACAGTGGTCCTTGAGGCGGTTCCAGGTGGTCCCCAGCTAAATGTGGGAGTTGGTAACCAAATTAACCCTCATATCTTGAACTAGTGAGAGCGTAAAATTAAACCAAATGGACCCATAAGAGTTAAATTATTGAGAGAATGTGGAAGAATTGTTATTTTGATCAACCAAACTATCATTTTGCTGGGTACCCCCTGGGAGTCCCTCAGGTACCCCTGGGGGTCCCCGGACCCCACTATGTGCATCGTGTTGTAATGTGTAGCATATTTGCACAACGAGGTTTGCACAGGTTTTGCAATCCTTATAATTGAATTATTGGCTCGACTTGTTGCATGAATTAATCAACTTGTAAAAACGACAGAAGGCCATTTGCAAAAGCTTGCATGCATTTATATAGAGCTAGCAATGGGGGAGTTTATGCTAGATTGAGGACACTGACTGACACTGTATGGTAAACACTTAATTCTAGCATGTTTGGCTAGCAGCAGCAGCTGAGCTGCAGCTGTGTGTGTGTGTGTGTGTGTGTGTGTGTGTGTGTGTGTGTGTGTGTGTGTGTGAGCGCGTGCGTATAACGGTGCACAACAACAGACACGCATACAACAGTCCTTACCGTGCAGTATCCCGGTGGTGATGTGTCTCCTCTATGAAGCAGCAGGACTGCATGAGATGGTCTCGGTTAATAATGAAGACATCTTCAGCTGCTGCGGTTGCTTTGATCTCTAAATCTATACAAAAGAGAATGTGGTGTATTCTTATCTATATTAACGGGCAGGTTGTGCAGCCAGCCGATGGCCGATGGTGTTGTTATGTATATGATGTTTTTGCATCATATTATAAATGGTTGTTGCAGCTGACCTGGTGGAAACGCCTCCCTCTTTATTTTTTTATTTTGTTCTCTTTCCGGGGCTGTTGCTTTTTTTTTTTCTTTTCTTTTTTCTGCCTTTTCCGGCGCAGTGGAATGACGGAGGGGGGGGGGGCGGGGGAATTATTTATATATATATTTATGGTGTGTGTGTGTGTGTGTGTTTGCGTGCGTGCGTGCGTGCGTGGTTGCCCGTGCATGCGGACATCTGTTCTTATTTGTCAACAAGCAACACCAAAGTGAAGTGACAGACAGGGAGCAGAGCGCGACTGTGTTCTTGACACCGACCAAACATAACGGTCTGCAATGTTGTGGTGGTGTGATGTCCTACATTTAATGTACCCTTATAACCTTAGAGCAGGGGTTCTCAACCCGGGGGGTCGCCAAATTATTTTGGGGGGTCCCCAAATAAATTAAATAAAACAAACAAAAAAAACATGTTTTTCTTTTTTCTTTTTTTGCAACTGAATGGCTGGAAAATGGAAATTAAGAGTTTACACATAGCACACATATAGCATAGTACATGCATACACCTTCCCTAATGATTATATCTGGTTTCAGTATTTATTTATGGTAGGCTTACCATACGTCCTCTTTTGCCCGGACAAGTCCTCTTTTGGGGGGCTGTCCGGGCAGTCCGGTGGGGTTTTATAAATTCCTTCAAATGTCCGGGGTTTTACCATAGAGTATATATATAAGGGTTTTACACGTATCGCCTGTAGTGTATCGCTACGCTCACAGACCATTCAGACCAATGTGTATTACAATGCACGTTCAATGGTTCGTAGTGGAAAAACACTGTGAGAGGTGGACTTTCAGCCCGAACCCCGGAATGTGTATTATTCATAACTCTGCATGCACTGCGCGCTGACAGCACGGTCCCGACCGCAGATCAGAGAAAGGCTCGCTGGCTGCTCTGCTGTCTGCAGATAGACTGTTGTCTGCTCTGCTCTCCGTGAGGAAAGCTTGAAAGCTTGAGAACTCATCATTGACATGCAGAAAAAGTAGGCTACTGTTTTCTTAGCTTTGTGACTGACCAATGAGAAGCAGATTGTATTGTATGCAAGGAACTATGTGTCTGTCACAAATAAAAGTTCTGTCCTGCAAGCCCATGTCATGTCAACAACACAGACAAGGCAGCTGTGCGCGCGGTGAGTCCCGAGACGTTGCCAAAGCATTTCCGGGGGTCCCCGGCCAGAAACGTTGAGAACCCCTGCCTTAGAGTATATATTAATATATAATATTAGAGTATATATTATAATATATACTCTAATATTATATATTAATATATACTCTAAGCTTATAACGTATATGCCTTTTTACCTCCAATGATTTGGAGGTATTTTTGACTATATAGTTGTGTATATTCGTGCGTCTCTAAATGTTTTGATGAATTGAAAATGGTGGGCCCTATATTGTAAACAAGTGTAATGCTTTATGGTGTCGTCCACTCACTCACAGTTAACAGTTGTTGTATTGAGTTGTACTTGAAATGTAGGTTACTGTAATTCTGCAAACTGTCAATAAATCAATCAATCAATCACAGTACATCAATACATGCTCACATAGTTCCTTTTTGCTCAAACAGAGCATCCATCTGGCTTGGAAAGATGGAATGAGCAACAGAAACCCTTAAAATGGTAAATGCATTTATATAGCACCTTTATCCAAGGCGCTTTACATAGATTGTGCATTACATTCACCCATTCACACACCTTTACATATAGATTGTGCATTACATTCACCCATTCACACACACACATTCACACACCTTTACATAGATTGTGCATTACATTCACACATTCACACACACATTCACACACCTTTACATAGATTGTGCATTACATTCACCCATTCACACACACATTCACACACCTTTACATAGATTGTGCATTACATTCACCCATTCACACACACACATTCACACACAGATGGCGGAGGAAACCATGCAAGGCACCAACCTGCACATCAGGAGCAACTAACTCTGGGGGAGCCCACAGGGTTCGAACTGGCAACCTTGAGGTTCCCATGCGGCCACTCTACCCCTGAGCCACCGCCACCACAATTTGTTTTACATCATGACGGAGGCCGAGCTCCAAAACTGGTCTGGATTGGACTCTATACAAAATATCTATATTAGATCACACTATAAATAATTACTAGGCCCTATATAGAAGAAAAAAAACATGTGATATCAACTCAGTATCTTTGATACACGATATAATTTATTTATCAACATTATATTAATTTATTATGTACAACCACAAGTGAATAAACCAGTGTTAGGGTGCATCGGTGGGTGGAACAACAACGTAGTGAAAAGATCCTACTGTGGATTCACTCTATGGCAAAAAATATATATATATAAATACAATTCATATTCAGTTCATGATGACATCCTTTGAGGCACAATGTCAACAGATGTCACTCTAACACAGTCTGGGCATTAAAACCAAGTGTGTATTTGAACTCCCTGCATTTGGCTTGTATACCAGTGGTTCTCAACCTATTTGGGCCTGCCAAAATAATCATATTTGAACTGGGGACCCCCCTAAAAATTATCATATTTGAACTGGGGACCCCCCTAAAAATGATCATATTTGAACTGGGGACCCCCCTCAAAATAATCATATTTGAACTGGGGACCCCCCTCAAAATAACGAGCCGTTGTGAGCTTGTAGATCGGCTATTTTCACACTTTCTTTCCCCACTTTCTTATATAATTTGGCCATAATGTTTGTTTAATAAAATAAATCATGGCCCACAGGTTGAGAACCATTCAACCACCAACTGTCATCATTTTCTAGCAGTCAGCCTCCTGATTATAAGAACATGAATCATTGTCCCATTCTTCTCATATTGGCAGCATCTTTAAACACACTTAAGCATTTTACCCTAGAAAAGCATGGGTCCATGACCCAAAAATGGATCCCGACCCATAGTTTGGGAAACGTTAACACAGAGAAAGCGATGGGAAGTTCATACACACTCACACGCTAACGCTAACGCGCACGCACGCACGCACGCACGCACGCACGCACACACACACACACGTGATTGAGGTGCAGCTACAGTAAGTGAGGCACAAACAGCAGTCAGTTACATTATACAGTGCGTGACAGTGTCAAAGTATATGAAATATACATTTAGACATTTAATAGTATACAACTATAGAACATAAAGACACACACAAACAAATAAAATAAGTCCAACAGGCAATTATAATATGATGAAAGCATGAGGTTATAATTTCAGGGCCATGTTCAGGGTTGATATAACTTAAGTTAATCACATGCCAAATTAATTTTAATTTGATGAAGGAACAATATAATGATTCTCAATTCTGGTCCATGATGCCTTTAGTATAGGATGCTGGTTAACTTGTCATTCAACTCATCTAAAATCAGGCCTGAGCACACCTGGCATACCTGCATTAACCCTATTTTATACTTCATATTAACCCATTTAGACCGAGAACGATTCTACAAAATGTCTTCTAAATCATGACAGTTTTCTGAAAAACCCTATGTTTCTAGGTCAGTTGTTCTCAAACATTTTCATGTCAAGAACCCCCAAAAATATATGTAATTGGCGGCCGACTCCCATCTGAAAATATGTTGTTCCAGGGACCTCCCCGGCCAGAAGCAAAGATTTGAGTTAAAAACGTGTTCAAAGGTTTGCGCCACATTTTCACGAACTTTCAAAAATAGCAGACCTACAAGCTCGTAGCGCGGCACTTGGTGCCGCGCTACGAGCTTGTAGGTCTGCTATTTTTCAATAGCTAAAGTATAACATAATGCTTTAAAACACCAAAAAAGGGGTTCCCGCCCAAAATGGGTTAACACATACAGGTTCCCTTTCGGACTCTCTTTGCCTTAAATACCTAAGCAGCTGTCGGTCGTGCATCGGCCCTTCGTTAAAGTCTTTTGTACTTCGTAATGTGACATTTTTTTGAAAAAATAAAAATCATTTTATTTTCTAACATTTCCACATTTCTAATGTTGTTTAATTGCTTTTCACACTCACACTTGGCTTTCATACGAAAAAACATGAATGGAACAAACAACCAATGCATCGTGTAATCTGAAAAGACCTCCTGAGTCTTTCATAAATGCTGCCTCGTGACATGGCAACATGGTGCCCATACACTCATACAGTATATTACTATATCAATGGCTCTGTTTCATAGGCACAATGTACGGTACATCAGGGGTTCTCAACCCCTGATTTTTTTTTAAATTTTATTTTCACGATTTTACAAAAATAGCTGACCTACAAGCTCGTAGCGCGCCACTCGGTGGCGCGCTATGAGCTTGTAGATCTGCTATTTTTCAATAGCTAAATTATAACAATGCTTAAAACACCAAAAGGGGTTCCCGCCCAAAATGGTTTAAGGTTATTGTAGCAGTCAATTTATATTGGGGGTCAGGAGGGGGCGGGGCGGGGGTCCCGAGACATTGCCAAAGCATTTCCGGGGGTCCCCGGCCAAAAACGTTGAGAACCCCTGCGGTACATGACTGGGGAAGGGAAGGCGCTGTGAGAAAGGAACGAATGTAAAAGGAAGGAGAGAGTAGTTACTTATTGGTGGACCTATCGGTGAATACAATGGCTGAAGGGCCCATTGTTGGGCTCTATTATGACCGGATGAGTGGATTAGTCTATTATGACCGGATGAGTGGATTAGTCGAGTCACACATGATTCCAAATAACATAATGATGTTCTTCTCAACTCTTCTCCAATTTCCAATTTCTCTCTCCTCTCTCTCTCTCTCTCTCTCTCTCTCTCTCTCTCTCTCTCTCTCTCTAATCGTCAAGTCAACAATAAAATAAAATAAATAGCATTCTGATTCTTCAGTCTTTCATAATATAAAAAAATACATTTTCACAAACTATAATACTGACCCTGTGGAGGTTTGAGTGCATAAGGTAACTCAGTATATGGTTTGGGGGCATAATATACATGTATAGTGCTCGTTTAAAAAATAAATATATATATTTTTTTGGGGACAATCTTATGCGCCACTTGAGGAAGAAATTAATAATATGTTTGCCTGCTCATGGATTTGGACAGGGTTGAAAGGCAGACATAGTGGTGGGGTCAAAGGTCAATTAAATGTGGGACCTATTATTTTTATAAGATGCATGACTCTAGGAATCTACAACATCTTCAAACAACTTAAGCCCTACGTATATACTTTGCCATATACGTTGAACAGCGCAAATCATTGTTCGCCTAGAAGGACGATGAATTAAATATAGGGTACAGTCACCAGATTGAAAGTATAGCTAGAGTACCACAGACGAAAAACAGTCCAAATTTCATTCTGACCTCCACGAAAAGGCCTCGTTGTCCTGACCCCTTATCCATCATTTATACATTATGGATACATAGTGTGGACTTAGACTGTTTTTTGTCTGTGGCATATTGACAGACTGTAGGCTCAATTCTAATCTCGTCTGGCAAAAACGGACTTTGCCGTATCATGACATAAGAAAGCCTTCTTAGGTATAGGGATCAGGGCCGGATTTAGCCAGCCCCACTCAGTTGGGCAGACAGAATTGTAAGGGGGGGTGACTCCGCCGGCGCGGGTGGGGTGTCAAACCCACATTGGGTGGGCAGGACGCACGTTTGGGTGGGCTATGCCCACCCCTGCCCCCCCCCCTAGAACCGGCCCTGATAGGGATGCTCCGATACGGAAATTATCAGGCCGATACCGATGTGTAAAATAACAATTTAGCCGATAGCCGATACAGATATATACAGTATGTTTCTGTTGTTTCTATGTTCCCCTTCTGTGCCAGCAAAGAAACAAATACATCTTCAATATACAAGAAATAAATGTTCACAATCTACAGCCTGGTAACCTGGCTGCAGATAACCACCACACCAACCTGGCAACACACCAACCTGGCTGCAGATAACCACCACACCAACATCTACAGCCTGGTAACCTGGCTGCAGATAACCACCACACCAACCTGGCAACACACCAACCTGGCTGCAGATAACCAACACACCAACATAGAATCTACAGCTTGGTAACCTGGCTGCAGATAACCAACACACCAACATAGAATCTACAGCTTGGTATGGCTGCAGATAACCAACACACCAACATAGCCAACACAAAATCAACAACAGATAAATACCGGTTATAATCGGTAAATGTCAGCTGTATTTACCGATAACGGCAAATATCGGCCGATTATATGTGGCCGATACATCGGTGCATCCCGATTCTTAATATAGGTGAACAACTCAATGTAGTCGGGAAGTATTTGGACCCCAAGTTGTTAAAGTGGTAAAGATGTTTACCACCATCAAAGTGAACATGAGCGGCCGGGAGTGATGTGCTGGCCAGGAAGTGAGCATGTGGAGAGCTTGAACAAACACACACAATACTGAACACAATTAACCGTACATGAGTGAGTGAGTGGAATGTACCAGAGCCGTGCAACACATCACCATCATCACTACAGTAGAGCAGAGTACACCATCCACCATCCACAAGTACAGTACAGTACAGTACATTATAACACAACAATACATCAGTACAGTACAGTACATCAGTACAGTACAGTACATCAGTACACAACAGTACATCAGTACAGTACAGTACATCAGTACACAACAGTACATCAGTAGTACAGTATACACAACAACGCTGTGAACCTTGCAGGACGGACCGTCCCATACACTGTGAAAGAAAAACACAAAAATATTCCTTTTCACAAGTCATGTAGGCTTGCCTTGCATTGACAAAATCGTATTTTTTTTTCAAAACAATCTGAGCATCTGCACCTTATATTGGGATCTATTTCAGAGATTGAAGAACCCCAAATCGGTTCCAATCGTATTTGGAACCATTTAAATTTTTTATCACACTTTCAGAGCTGGTTATGTGGACTTGGCGTCTGCTATGCATTTACAATACCGGTGGTTATCAAACGTGTTCATTTCACTAATGTAGCCATTTAGTTACAGTCCATTTGGAAGTCCCTGTAGGAATCATTCAAGGGAAACCATTAAGGAAATACAGGGGACCGTTAAGAGCAAATCGTTAAGGAACTGGAATCGTTAAAATCCCAAAGGGTTCCCAACGCTTATCTCCACCTGAGATCCAAAGGGTTCCCAACGCTTATCTCCACCTGAGATCCAAAGGGTTCCCAACGCTTATCTCCACCCGAGATCCAAAGGGTTCCCAACACTTATCTCCACCTGAGATCCAAAGGGTTCCCAACGCTTATCTCCACCTGAGATCCAAAGGGTTCCCAACACTTATCTCCACCTGAGATCCAAAGGGTTCCCAACGCTTATCTCCACCTGAGATCCAAAGGGTTCCCAACGCTTATCTCCACCTGAGATCCAAAGGGTTCCCAACGCTTATCTCCACCTGAGATCCAAAGGGTTCCCAACGCTTATCTCCACCCGAGATCCAAAGGGTTCCCAATGCTTATCTCCACCTGAGATCCACAGGGTTCCCAACGCTTATCTCCACCTGAGATCGACTGGTGAAGAAATCTGTGTCCCGAAGAATAAGGCTATATTCTGAAAACGAGTCAAATTATATCAAATTATTATGCAGAGCTTTTCTTTTCCTTTTTTTTTTTCTTCATTTGTTTGAAGAAAAACACGATTTTAAAACTCAACAACAAGATAAGAATCCCTTGTTAATAGGCTTTCTTTTGCAGTGTAGGTACAGTAGGCAGGTATACTGTATAAATACATCAATATTCATGAAACTCTTCAAAGTGCAGCGTGGGGCAAAAAACATACGAACTTCAGAGAACGTACTACAGTAATTCAAAAGACCATGACGTCAAAGAGAAAATAAGACTTTTCTTCACATATTTAACTTTAACACGCACAACACATACCGTAATATATTCATATATATAGTATATATATATATTTCTCATAAGCTTTATCACATCTACACATCATGGATAATGTTTGGAAAAACACTGATACAATCAATTTGTAGAAGACTTTGGAAGAGCGCTGCTCCAAGACTTTAACTATTGGCAGAAAAAACCCCCAAAAACAAATACATGAACTGAAATCAGTCATTTAGTATTTCTAGTATAGGGCATAGCAGTAGGCATTGTTTTAAATCAGTCATTTAGTATTTCTAGTAAAGGGCATAGCAGTAGGCATTGTTTTAGTAAAGGGCATAGCAGTAGGCATTGTTTTTCGCTCCCATTGAACAATCAGTCTTAATTTTTCCCCATATAGATTTACAAAAATATTTATATAAATTATTTTAAGCCTATGGAATCAAGCCATCCATGATCCTGGTGAATCACGACCCTATAAAACCTTTGATTCTGTGTAAAATAATAACAATAATTATCATATTTAATAATAATAACACTACATTTCATGATGATTCATGATGGTCATGGTCATGATTCACCAGAATTCTGGATGGCTTGATTCTACGTTTAAAATAATTTATATAAATATTTTGTTTTTGTAAATCTCTCTGGGAAAGATGAATTGGAGATTTATCAGTGGTGGCAGAAAACCAGGGCCAGGACTTTAACCCATTTTGGACTGAGGTCGATTAAGGCTTCTAAATCCTAACATTTTTCTGAAAAACCTATGTTTCTATGTCAGTGGTGCTCAAACTTTTTCATGTCAAGGACCCCCAGAATTATCTCAATTGGGCCACGGACCCCCATCTCAAAATATGTAGTTCCAGGGGCCCCCCAGAAGCAAATATTTTAGTTAAAAATGTTCGCTCTGAAATATATATTCAATGATTTGCGCCACATTTTAACGATTTTTCAATAGCTAAATTATAAAATAATGCTTAAAACACCAACAGGGGTTCCCGCCCAAAATGGGTTAAAGATAAAAAAGCACCATGACTTGTTTTGAACCACAATGGGCATCATTCTTTATCGAGACAAAATTGTAATTGTTTTTTTTTTCTTGTCTGCAACAGGACTCTTTTACAGTTTTAAAAAAATGTAAATTTCTTTCTCCATAGAATGATTTAGAAGTTCGACCTATATCAGTTCATATCATAACGCTCTGCTCTGCTCTGCCCCAAATGTTCCATCATTTAAGATGATCGTCACGTCGTGTGCACTCGGAAATATAACTCTAGCCCAAGATAGATTTAGTATAAGTTAAGACTAACAATAAGTTCTTTATATAAAGTGAGGTACGAGACACTTTGCTTGAAAATAGCTCTTATTCCGTCGTAGGACAATTGGAAGGAGAAGCCGTGTAAATACGCAATAATACTGTGCAAGTATATGTACTTGAATCGGGGATATTACAGTACGTCCTCTCTAAATCTAAAGTACTATATTATGTATTAAGATTTGAATTACATACTAAAAAGGGTATTATTGTGTATTTGCAACATTTCCCCATGTGTTAATAATATGTACGTATAGGTTATCACAATAGAATAATGCTGAGGCCAAACAGAAGGTTTATCTCAGCTGTTTAATGTTCCTATTCAAAACAGAAGGTTTATCTCAGCTGTTTAATGTTCCTAGTATAATTCAAAACAGAAGGTTTATCTCAGCTGTTTAATGTTCCTAGTATAATTCAAAACAGAAGGTTTATCTCAGCTGTTTAATGTTCCTAGTATAATTCAAAACAGAAGGTTTATCTCAGCTGTTTAATGTTCCTAGTATAATTCAAAACAGAAGGTTTATCTCAGCTGTTTAATGTTCCTAGTATAATTCCCGGTGTCCGAAGTCTCATTTCCCCCCCCCCCCCCCCCGATAAAAACGTTCTAAAGTGATTTGAGTACAATGTTAAACGCAATACTGTATTATGCACTTTGCTCCGGGTATAATAAATATCTTCACACTTAATAATTATTATAGTTGAAAGCTCGTTGCTTTGGTGCATGTCACAGTCTTTTCCATGGGGTTGATTGGGAAGAGATTTTCAGCTGGCTTGATGCCCTTCTATCAGGCTGACATCAGGCTTAATGCCTTCTATCAGGCTGACATCAGGCTTAATGCCTTCTATCAGGCTGACATCAGGCTTAATGCCTTCTATCAGGCTGACATCAGGCTTAATGCCTTCTATCAGGCTGACATCAGGCTTAATGCCTTCTATCAGGCTGACATCAGGCTTAATGCCTTCTATCAGGCTGACATCCAGGGGGTGAAATAAATAGAGAGACCTGACTAATAACATTTACACTATTCCCTATTTGTTTTTTCTATTTCTCCCCCCTCTATCCCCCTCTCTCTCTCTCTCTCTCCC
>NW_027637520.1:0-47102 GCF_951216825.1 Electrona antarctica
AGTATGTCGTTTTTCACGATTTCGGAGGATTAAAAAAAAAGGTGAAAATCACGCAAAAGCGAAAGGCTATAGTCCATGGTGTCGGAGGGCATACTATAGTATGTCGTTTTTCACGATTTCGGAGGATTTGAAAAAAAGGTGAAAATCACGCAAAAGCGAAAGGCTATAGTCCATGGTGTCGGAGGGCATACTATAGTATGTCGTTTTTCACGATTTCGGAGGATTTGAAAAAAAGGTGAAAATCACGCAAAAGCGAAAGGCTATAGTCCATGGTGTCGGAGGGCATACTATAGTATGTCGTTTTTCACGATTTTGGAGGATTTGAAAAAAAGGTGAAAATCACGCAAAAGCGAAAGGCTATAGTCCATGGTGTCGGAGGGCATACTATAGTATGTCGTTTTTCACGATTTCGGAGGATTTGAAAAAACGTTTTTCACGATTTCGGAGGATTTGAAAAAAAGGTGAAAATCACGCAAAAGCGAAAGGCTATAGTCCATGGTGTCGGAGGGCATACTATAGTATGTCGTTTTTCACCATTTTGGAGGATTTTGAAAAAAGGTGAAAATCACGCAAAAGCGAAAGGCTATAGTCCATGGTGTCGGAGGGCATACTATAGTATGTCGTTTTTCACGATTTCGGAGGATTTAAAAAAAAAGGTGAAAATCACGCAAAAGCGAAAGGCTATAGTCCATGGTGTCGGAGGGCATACTATAGTATGTGGTTTTTCACGATTTCGGAGGATTTAAAAAAAAAGGTGAAAATCACGCAAAAAGCGAAAGGCTATAGTCCATGGTGTCGGAGGGCATACTATAGTATGTCGTTTTTCACGATTTCGGAGGATTTGAAAAAACGTTTTTCACGATTTCGGAGGATTTGAAAAAAAGGTGAAAATCACGCAAAAGCGAAAGGCTATAGTCCATGGTGTCGGAGGGCATACTATAGTATGTCGTTTTTCACGATTTTGGAGGATTTGAAAAAAAGGTGAAAATCACGCAAAAGCGAAAGGCTATAGTCCATGGTGTCGGAGGGCATACTATAGTATGTCGTTTTTCACGATTTCGGAGGATTTAAAAAAAAGGTGAAAATCACGCAAAAGCGAAAGGCTATAGTCCATGGTGTCGGAGGGCATACTATAGTATGTCGTTTTTCACGATTTCGGAGGATTTGAAAAAAAAGGTGAAAATCACGCAAAAGCGAAAGGCTATAGTCCATGGTGTCGGAGGGCATACTATAGTATGTCGTTTTTCACGATTTCGGAGGATTTAAAAAAAAGGTGAAAATCACGCAAAAGCGAAAGGCTATAGTCCATGGTGTCGGAGGGCATACTATAGTATGTCGTTTTTCACGATTTCGGAGGATTTGAAAAAAAGGTGAAAATCACGCAAAAGCGAAAGGCTATAGTCCATGGTGTCGGAGGGCATACTATAGTATGTCGTTTTTCACGATTTTGGAGGATTTGAAAAAAAGGTGAAAATCACGCAAAAAGCGAAAGGCTATAGTCCATGGTGTCGGAGGGCAATACTATAGTATGTCGTTTTTCACGATTTCGGAGGATTTGAAAAAAAGGTGAAAATCACGCAAAAGCGAAAGGCTATAGTCCATGGTGTCGGAGGGCATACTATAGTATGTCGTTTTTCACGATTTCGGAGGATTTTTAAAAAAAGGTGAAAATCACGCAAAAGCGAAAGGCTATAGTCCATGGTGTCGGAGGGCATACTATAGTATGTCGTTTTTCACGATTTTGGAGGATTTGAAAAAAAGGTGAAAATCACGCAAAAGCGAAAGGCTATAGTCCATGGTGTCGGAGGGCATACTATAGTATGTCGTTTTTCACGATTTTGGAGGATTTGAAAAAACGTTTTTCACGATTTCGGAGGATTTGAAAAAAAGGTGAAAATCACGCAAAAGCGAAAGGCTATAGTCCATGGTGTCGGAGGGCATACTATAGTATGTCGTTTTTCACGATTTCGGAGGATTTTTAAAAAAAAGGTGAAAATCACGCAAAAGCGAAAGGCTATAGTCCATGGTGTCGGAGGGCATACTATAGTATGTCGTTTTTCACGATTTTGGAGGATTTGAAAAAAAGGTGAAAATCACGCAAAAGCGAAAGGCTATAGTCCATGGTGTCGGAGGGCATACTATAGTATGTCGTTTTTTCACGATTTCGGAGGATTTGAAAAAACGTTTTTCACGATTTCGGAGGATTTGAAAAAAAGGTGAAAATCACGCAAAAGCGAAAGGCTATAGTCCATGGTGTCGGAGGGCATACTATAGTATGTCGTTTTTCACGATTTCGGAGGATTTGAAAAAACGTTTTTCACGATTTCGGAGGATTTGAAAAAAAGGTGAAAATCACGCAAAAGCGAAAGGCTATAGTCCATGGTGTCGGAGGGCATACTATAGTATGTCGTTTTTCACGATTTTGGAGGATTTGAAAAAAAGGTGGAAAATCACGCAAAAGCGAAAGGCTATAGTCCATGGTGTCGGAGGGCATACTATAGTATGTCGTTTTTCACGATTTCGGAGATTTGAAAAAAAGGTGAAAATCACGCAAAAGCGAAAGGCTATAGTCCATGGTGTCGGAGGGCATACTATAGTATGTCGTTTTTCACGATTTCGGAGATTTGAAAAAAAGGTGAAAATCACGCAAAAGCGAAAGGCTATAGTCCATGGTGTCGGAGGGCATACTATAGTATGTCGTTTTTCACGATTTTGGAGGATTTGAAAAAAAGGTGAAAATCACGCAAAAGCGAAAGGCTATAGTCCATGGTGTCGGAGGGCATACTATAGTATGTCGTTTTTTCACGATTTCGGAGGATTTGAAAAAAAGGTGAAAATCACGCAAAAGCGAAAGGCTATAGTCCATGGTGTCGGAGGGCATACTATAGTATTGTCGTTTTTCACGATTTCGGAGGATTTTTAAAAAAAGGTGAAAATCACGCAAAGCGAAAGGCTATAGTCCATGGTGTCGGAGGGCATACTATAGTATGTCGTTTTTCACGATTTTGGAGGATTTGAAAAAAAGGTGAAAATCACGCAAAAGCGAAAGGCTATAGTCCATGGTGTCGGAGGGGCATACTATAGTATGTCGTTTTTTCACGATTTCGGAGGATTTGAAAAAAACGTTTTTCACGATTTCGGAGGATTTGAAAAAAAAGGTGAAAATCACGCAAAAGCGAAAGGCTATAGTCCATGGTGTCGGAGGGCATACTATAGTATGTCGTTTTTTCACGATTTTGGAGGATTTGAAAAAAAGGTGAAAATCACGCAAAAGCGAAAGGCTATAGTCCATGGTGTCGGAGGGCATACTATAGTATGTCGTTTTTCACGATTTCGGAGGATTTAAAAAAAAAAAGGTGAAAATCACGCAAAAGCGAAAGGCTATAGTCCATGGTGTCGGAGGGCATACTATAGTATGTGGTTTTTCACGATTTCGGAGGATTTAAAAAAAAGGTGAAAATCACGCAAAAGCGAAAGGCTATAGTCCATGGTGTCGGAGGGCATACTATAGTATGTCGTTTTTCACGATTTCGGAGGATTTGAAAAAACGTTTTTCACGATTTCGGAGGATTTGAAAAAAAGGTGAAAAATCACGCAAAAGCGAAAGGCTATAGTCCATGGTGTCGGAGGGCATACTATAGTATGTCGTTTTTCACGATTTTGGAGGATTTGAAAAAAAGGTGAAAATCACGCAAAAGCGAAAGGCTATAGTCCATGGTGTCGGAGGGCATACTATAGTATGTCGTTTTTCACGATTTCGGAGGATTATAAAAAAAAGGTGAAAATCACGCAAAAGCGAAAGGCTATAGTCCATGGTGTCGGAGGGCATACTATAGTATGTGGTTTTTCACGATTTCGGAGGATTTAAAAAAAAAGGTGAAAATCACGCAAAAGCGAAAGGCTATAGTCCATGGTGTCGGAGGGCATACTATAGTATGTCGTTTTTCACGATTTCGGAGGATTTGAAAAAAAGGTGAAAATCACGCAAAAGCGAAAGGCTATAGTCCATGGTGTCGGAGGGCATACTATAGTATGTCGTTTTTCACGATTTCGGAGGATTTGAAAAAAAGGTTAAAATCACGCAAAAGCGAAAGGCTATAGTCCATGGTGTCGGAGGGCATACTATAGTATGTCGTTTTTCACGATTTCGGAGGATTTAAAAAAAAGGTGAAAATCACGCAAAAGCGAAAGGCTATAGTCCATGGTGTCGGAGGGCATACTATAGTATGTCGTTTTTCACGATTTCGGAGGATTTGAAAAAAAGGTGAAAATCACGCAAAAGCGAAAGGCTATAGTCCATGGTGTCGGAGGGCATACTATAGTATGTCGTTTTTCACGATTTTGGAGGATTTGAAAAAAAGGTGAAAATCACGCAAAAGCGAAAGGCTATAGTCCATGGTGTCGGAGGGCATACTATAGTATGTCGTTTTTCACGATTTCGGAGGATTTGAAAAAAAGGTGAAAATCACGCAAAAGCGAAAGGCTATAGTCCATGGTGTCGGAGGGCATACTATAGTATGTCGTTTTTCACGATTTCGGAGGATTTTTAAAAAAAAGGTGAAAATCACGCAAAAGCGAAAGGGTATAGTCCATGGTGTCGGAGGGCATACTATAGTATGTCGTTTTTCACGATTTCGGAGGATTTGAAAAAAAGGTGAAAATCACGCAAAAGCGAAAGGCTATAGTCCATGGTGTCGGAGGGCATACTATAGTATGTCGTTTTTCACGATTTCGGAGGATTTGAAAAAAAGGTGAAAATCACGCAAAAGCGAAAGGCTATAGTCCATGGTGTCGGAGGGCATACTATAGTATGTCGTTTTTCACGATTTCGGAGGATTTAAAAAAAAGGTGAAAATCACGCAAAAGCGAAAGGCTATAGTCCATGGTGTCGGAGGGCATACTATAGTATGTCGTTTTTCACGATTTCGGAGGATTTGAAAAAAAGGTGAAAATCACGCAAAAGTGAAAGGCTATAGTCCATGGTGTCGGAGGGCATACTATAGTATGTCGTTTTTCACGATTTTGGAGGATTTGAAAAAAAGGTGAAAATCACGCAAAAGCGAAAGGCTATAGTCCATGGTGTCGGAGGGCATACTATAGTATGTCGTTTTTCACGATTTCGGAGGATTTGAAAAAAAGGTGAAAATCACGCAAAAGCGAAAGGCTATAGTCCATGGTGTCGGAGGGCATACTATAGTATGTCGTTTTTCACGATTTTGGAGGATTTGAAAAAAAGGTGAAAATCACGCAAAAGCGAAAGGCTATAGTCCATGGTGTCGGAGGGCATACTATAGTATGTCGTTTTTCACGATTTCGGAGGATTTTTTAAAAAAGGATTTTGCGTGATTTTCACCTTTTTTTCAAATCCTCCGAAATCGTGAAAAACGACATACTATAGTATGCCCTCCGACACCATGGACTATAGCCTTTCGCTTTTGCGTGATTTTCACCTTTTTTTTTAATCCTCCGAAATCGTGAAAAACGACATACTATAGTATGCCCTCCGACACCATGGACTATAGCCTTTTGCTTTTGCGTGATTTTCACCTTTTTTTTAAATCCTCCGAAATCGTTAAAAACGACATACTATAGTATGCTCTCCGACACCATGGACTATAGCCTTTCGCTTTTGCGTGATTTTCACCTTTTTTTCAAATCCTCCGAAATCGTGAAAAACGACATACTATAGTATGCCCTCCGACACCATGGACTATAGCCTTTCGCTTTTGCGTGATTTTCACCTTTTTTTCAAATCCTCCGAAATCGTGAAAAACGACATACTATAGTATGCCCTCCGACACCATGGACTATAGCCTTTCGCTTTTGCGTGATTTTCACCTTTTTTTTTTAAATCCTCCGAAATCGTGAAAAACCACATACTATAGTATGCCCTCCGACACCATGGACTATAGCCTTTCGCTTTTGCGTGATTTTCACCTTTTTTTTTTAAATCCTCCGAAATCGTGAAAAACGACATACTATAGTATGCCCTCCGACACCATGGACTATAGCCTTTCGCTTTTGCGTGATTTTCACCTTTTTTTTTTAAATCCTCCAAAATCGTGAAAAACGACATACTATAGTATGCCCTCCGACACCATGGACTATAGCCTTTCGCTTTTGCGTGATTTTCACCTTTTTTTCAAATCCTCCGAAATCGTGAAAAACGACATACTATAGTATGCCCTCCGACACCATGGACTATAGCCTTTCGCTTTTGCGTGATTTTCACCTTTTTTTTTTAAATCCTCCGAAATCGTGAAAAACCACATACTATAGTATGCCCTCCGACACCATGGACTATAGCCTTTCGCTTTTGCGTGATTTTCACCTTTTTTTTTTAAATCCTCCGAAATCGTGAAAAACGACATACTATAGTATGCCCTCCGACACCATGGACTATAGCCTTTCGCTTTTGCGTGATTTTCACCTTTTTTTTTTTAAATCCTCCAAAATCGTGAAAAACGACATACTAGTATGCGGTCCGACACCATGGACTATAGCCTTTCGCTTTTGCGTGATTTTCACCTTTTTTTTTAATCCTCCGAAATCGTGAAAAACGACATACTATAGTATGCCCTCCGACACCATGGACTATAGCCTTTCGCTTTTGCGTGATTTTCACCTTTTTTTCAAATCCTCCGAAATCGTGAAAAACGACATACTATAGTATGCCCTCCGACACCATGGACTATAGCCTTTCGCTTTTGCGTGATTTTCACCTTTTTTTCAAATCCTCCGAAATCGTGAAAAACGACATACTATAGTATGCCCTCCGACACCATGGACTATAGCCTTTCGCTTTTGCGTGATTTTCACCTTTTTTTTTAAAATCCTCCGAAATCGTGAAAAACGACATACTATAGTATGCCCTCCGACACCATGGACTATAGCCTTTCGCTTTTGCGTGATTTTCACCTTTTTTTCAAATCCTCCGAAATCGTGAAAAACGACATACTATAGTATGCCCTCCGACACCATGGACTATAGCCTTTCGCTTTTGCGTGATTTTCACCTTTTTTTTTAAAAATCCTCCAAAATCGTGAAAAACGACATACTAGTATGCGGTCCGACACCATGGACTATAGCCTTTCGCTTTTGCGTGATTTTCACCTTTTTTTTTAATCCTCCGAAATCGTGAAAAACGACATACTATAGTATGCCCTCCGACACCATGGACTATAGCCTTTCGCTTTTGCGTGATTTTCACCTTTTTTTCAAATCCTCCGAAATCGTGAAAAACGACATACTATAGTATGCCCTCCGACACCATGGACTATAGCCTTTCGCTTTTGCGTGATTTTCACCTTTTTTTCAAATCCTCCGAAATCGTGAAAAACGACATACTATAGTATGCCCTCCGACACCATGGACTATAGCCTTTCGCTTTTGCGTGATTTTCACCTTTTTTTTTAAATCCTCCGAAATCGTGAAAAACGACATACTATAGTATGCCCTCCGACACCATGGACTATAGCCTTTCGCTTTTGCGTGATTTTCACCTTTTTTTCAAATCCTCCGAAATCGTGAAAAACGACATACTATAGTATGCCCTCCGACACCATGGACTATAGCCTTTCGCTTTTGCGTGATTTTCACCTTTTTTTTTAATCCTCCGAAATCGTGAAAAACGACATACTATAGTATGCCCTCCGACACCATGGACTATAGCCTTTTGCTTTTGCGTGATTTTCACCTTTTTTTTTAAATCCTCCGAAATCGTTAAAAACGACATACTATAGTATGCTCTCCGACACCATGGACTATAGCCTTTCGCTTTTGCGTGATTTTCACCTTTTTTTCAAATCCTCCGAAATCGTGAAAAACGACATACTATAGTATGCCCTCCGACACCATGGACTATAGCCTTTCGCTTTTGCGTGATTTTCACCTTTTTTTTTAAATCCTCCGAAATCGTGAAAAACCACATACTATAGTATGCCCTCCGACACCATGGACTATAGCCTTTCGCTTTTGCGTGATTTTCACCTTTTTTTTTAATCTTCCGAAATCGTGAAAAACGACATACTATAGTATGCCCTCCGACACGCCTTTCGCTTTTGCGTGATTTTCACCTTTTTTTTTTAAATCCTCCGAAATCGTGAAAAACGACATACTAGTATGCGGTCCGAGACCATGGACTATAGCCTTTCGCTTTTGCGTGATTTTCACCTTTTTTTTTAAATCCTCCGAAATCGTGAAAAACGACATACTATAGTATGCCCTCCGACACCATGGACTATAGCCTTTCGCTTTTGCGTGATTTTCACCTTTTTTTCAAATCCTCCGAAATCGTGAAAAACGACATACTATAGTATGCCCTCCGACACCATGGACTATAGCCTTTCGCTTTTGCGTGATTTTCACCTTTTTTTTTAAATCCTCCGAAATCGTGAAAAACCACATACTATAGTATGCCCTCCGACACCATGGACTATAGCCTTTCGCTTTTGCGTGATTTTCACCTTTTTTTTTTAAATCCTCCGAAATCGTGAAAAACGACATACTATAGTATGCCCTCCGACACCATGGACTATAGCCTTTCGCTTTTGCGTGATTTTCACCTTTTTTTTAAAAAATCCTCCAAAATCGTGAAAAACAACATACTAGTATGCGGTCCGACACCATGGACTATAGCCTTTCGCTTTTGCGTGATTTTCACCTTTTTTTTTAATCCTCCGAAATCGTGAAAAACGACATACTATAGTATGCCCTCCGACACCATGGACTATAGCCTTTCGCTTTTGCGTGATTTTCACCTTTTTTTCAAATCCTCCGAAATCGTGAAAAACGACATACTATAGTATGCCCTCCGACACCATGGACTATAGCCTTTCGCTTTTGCGTGATTTTCACCTTTTTTTCAAATCCTCCGAAATCGTGAAAAACGACATACTATAGTATGCCCTCCGACACCATGGACTATAGCCTTTCGCTTTTGCGTGATTTTCACCTTTTTTTTTAAATCCTCCGAAATCGTGAAAAACGACATACTATAGTATGCCCTCCGACACCATGGACTATAGCCTTTCGCTTTTGCGTGATTTTCACCTTTTTTTTTAAATCCTCCGAAATCGTGAAAAACCACATACTATAGTATGCCCTCCGACACCATGGACTATAGCCTTTCGCTTTTGCGTGATTTTCACCTTTTTTTTAAAATCCTCCGAAATCGTGAAAAACGACATACTATAGTATGCCCTCCGACACCATGGACTATAGCCTTTCGCTTTTGCGTGATTTTCACCTTTTTTTTTAATCCTCCGAAATCGTGAAAAACGACATACTATAGTATGCCCTCCGACACCATGGACTATAGCCTTTTGCTTTTGCGTGATTTTCACCTTTTTTTTTAAATCCTCCGAAATCGTTAAAAACGACATACTATAGTATGCTCTCCGACACCATGGACTATAGCCTTTCGCTTTTGCGTGATTTTCACCTTTTTTTCAAATCCTCCGAAATCGTGAAAAACGACATACTATAGTATGCCCTCCGACACCATGGACTATAGCCTTTCGCTTTTGCGTGATTTTCACCTTTTTTTTTAATCCTCCGAAATCGTGAAAAACGACATACTATAGTATGCCCTCCGACACCATGGACTATAGCCTTTCGCTTTTGCGTGATTTTCACCTTTTTTTCAAATCCTCCGAAATCGTGAAAAACGACATACTATAGTATGCCCTCCGACACCATGGACTATAGCCTTTCGCTTTTGCGTGATTTTCACCTTTTTTTCAAATCCTCCGAAATCGTGAAAAACGACATACTATAGTATGCCCTCCGACACCATGGACTATAGCCTTTCGCTTTTGCGTGATTTTCACCTTTTTTTTTAAATCCTCCGAAATCGTGAAAAACGACATACTATAGTATGCCCTCCGACACCATGGACTATAGCCTTTCGCTTTTGCGTGATTTTCACCTTTTTTTCAAATCCTCCAAAATCGTGAAAAACGACATACTATAGTATGCCCTCCGACACCATGGACTATAGCCTTTCGCTTTTGCGTGATTTTCACCTTTTTTTCAAATCCTCCGAAATCGTGAAAAACGACATACTATAGTATGCCCTCCGACACCATGGACTATAGCCTTTCGCTTTTGCGTGATTTTCACCTTTTTTTCAAATCCTCCGAAATCGTGAAAAACGACATACTATAGTATGCCCTCCGACACCATGGACTATAGCCTTTCGCTTTTGCGTGATTTTCACCTTTTTTTTTAAATCCTCCGAAATCGTGAAAAACGACATACTATAGTATGCCCTCCGACACCATGGACTATAGCCTTTCGCTTTTGCGTGATTTTCACCTTTTTTTCAAATCCTCCGAAATCGTGAAAAACGACATACTATAGTATGCCCTCCGACACCATGGACTATAGCCTTTCGCTTTTGCGTGATTTTCACCTTTTTTTTTAAATCCTCCGAAATCGTGAAAAACGACATACTATAGTATGCCCTCCGACACCATGGACTATAGCCTTTCGCTTTTGCGTGATTTTCACCTTTTTTTTTAATCCTCCGAAATCGTGAAAAACGACATACTATAGTATGCCCTCCGACACCATGGACTATAGCCTTTCGCTTTTGCGTGATTTTCACCTTTTTTTCAAATCCTCCGAAATCGTGAAAAACGACATACTATAGTATGCCCTCCGACACCATGGACTATAGCCTTTCGCTTTTGCGTGATTTTCACCTTTTTTTCAAATCCTCCGAAATCGTGAAAAACGACATACTATAGTATGCCCTCCGACACCATGGACTATAGCCTTTCGCTTTTGCGTGATTTTCACCTTTTTTTTTAAATCCTCCGAAATCGTGAAAAACGACATACTATAGTATGCCCTCCGACACCATGGACTATAGCCTTTCGCTTTTGCGTGATTTTCACCTTTTTTTCAAATCCTCCGAAATCGTGAAAAACGACATACTATAGTATGCCCTCCGACACCATGGACTATAGCCTTTCGCTTTTGCGTGATTTTCACCTTTTTTTTTAATCCTCCGAAATCGTGAAAAACGACATACTATAGTATGCCCTCCGACACCATGGACTATAGCCTTTTGCTTTTGCGTGATTTTCACCTTTTTTTTTAAATCCTCCGAAATCGTTAAAAACGACATACTATAGTATGCTCTCCGACACCATGGACTATAGCCTTTCGCTTTTGCGTGATTTTCACCTTTTTTTCAAATCCTCCGAAATCGTGAAAAACGACATACTATAGTATGCCCTCCGACACCATGGACTATAGCCTTTCGCTTTTGCGTGATTTTCACCTTTTTTTTTAAATCCTCCGAAATCGTGAAAAACCACATACTATAGTATGCCCTCCGACACCATGGACTATAGCCTTTCGCTTTTGCGTGATTTTCACCTTTTTTTTTAAATCCTCCGAAATCGTGAAAAACGACATACTATAGTATGCCCTCCGACACCATGGACTATAGCCTTTCGCTTTTGCGTGATTTTCACCTTTTTTTTTAATCCTCCGAAATCGTGAAAAACGACATACTATAGTATGCCCTCCGACACCATGGACTATAGCCTTTTGCTTTTGCGTGATTTTCACCTTTTTTTTTAAATCCTCCGAAATCGTTAAAAACGACATACTATAGTATGCTCTCCGACACCATGGACTATAGCCTTTCGCTTTTGCGTGATTTTCACCTTTTTTTCAAATCCTCCGAAATCGTGAAAAACGACATACTATAGTATGCCCTCCGACACCATGGACTATAGCCTTTCGCTTTTGCGTGATTTTCACCTTTTTTTCAAATCCTCCGAAATCGTGAAAAACGACATACTATAGTATGCCCTCCGACACCATGGACTATAGCCTTTCGCTTTTGCGTGATTTTCACCTTTTTTTCAAATCCTCCGAAATCGTGAAAAACGACATACTATAGTATGCCCTCCGACACCATGGACTATAGCCTTTCGCTTTTGCGTGATTTTCACCTTTTTTTTTAAATCCTCCGAAATCGTGAAAAACGACATACTATAGTATGCCCTCCGACACCATGGACTATAGCCTTTCGCTTTTGCGTGATTTTCACCTTTTTTTCAAATCCTCCGAAATCGTGAAAAACGACATACTATAGTATGCCCTCCGACACCATGGACTATAGCCTTTCGCTTTTGCGTGATTTTCACCTTTTTTTTTAATCCTCCGAAATCGTGAAAAACGACATACTATAGTATGCCCTCCGACACCATGGACTATAGCCTTTTGCTTTTGCGTGATTTTCACCTTTTTTTTTAAATCCTCCGAAATCGTTAAAAACGACATACTATAGTATGCTCTCCGACACCATGGACTATAGCCTTTCGCTTTTGCGTGATTTTCACCTTTTTTTCAAATCCTCCGAAATCGTGAAAAACGACATACTATAGTATGCCCTCCGACACCATGGACTATAGCCTTTCGCTTTTGCGTGATTTTCACCTTTTTTTTTAAATCCTCCGAAATCGTGAAAAACCACATACTATAGTATGCCCTCCGACACCATGGACTATAGCCTTTCGCTTTTGCGTGATTTTCACCTTTTTTTTTAAATCCTCCGAAATCGTGAAAAACGACATACTATAGTATGCCCTCCGACACCATGGACTATAGCCTTTCGCTTTTGCGTGATTTTCACCTTTTTTTTTAATCCTCCGAAATCGTGAAAAACGACATACTATAGTATGCCCTCCGACACCATGGACTATAGCCTTTTGCTTTTGCGTGATTTTCACCTTTTTTTTTAAATCCTCCGAAATCGTTAAAAACGACATACTATAGTATGCTCTCCGACACCATGGACTATAGCCTTTCGCTTTTGCGTGATTTTCACCTTTTTTTCAAATCCTCCGAAATCGTGAAAAACGACATACTATAGTATGCCCTCCGACACCATGGACTATAGCCTTTCGCTTTTGCGTGATTTTCACCTTTTTTTTTAATCCTCCGAAATCGTGAAAAACGACATACTATAGTATGCCCTCCGACACCATGGACTATAGCCTTTCGCTTTTGCGTGATTTTCACCTTTTTTTCAAATCCTCCGAAATCGTGAAAAACGACATACTATAGTATGCCCTCCGACACCATGGACTATAGCCTTTCGCTTTTGCGTGATTTTCACCTTTTTTTCAAATCCTCCGAAATCGTGAAAAACGACATACTATAGTATGCCCTCCGACACCATGGACTATAGCCTTTCGCTTTTGCGTGATTTTCACCTTTTTTTAAAATCCTCCGAAATCGTGAAAAACGACATACTATAGTATGCCCTCCGACACCATGGACTATAGCCTTTCGCTTTTGCGTGATTTTCACCTTTTTTTTTAAATCCTCCGAAATCGTGAAAAACGACATACTATAGTATGCCCTCCGACACCATGGACTATAGCCTTTCGCTTTTGCGTGATTTTCCCCTTTTTTTCAAATCCTCCAAAATCGTGAAAAACGACATACTATAGTATGCCCTCCGACACCATGGACTATAGCCTTTCGCTTTTGCGTGATTTTCACCTTTTTTTCAAATCCTCCGAAATCGTGAAAAACGACATACTATAGTATGCCCTCCGACACCATGGACTATAGCCTTTCGCTTTTGCGTGATTTTCACCTTTTTTTTTAAATCCTCCGAAATCGTGAAAAACCACATACTATAGTATGCCCTCCGACACCATGGACTATAGCCTTTCGCTTTTGCGTGATTTTCACTTTTTTTTTTAAATCCTCCGAAATCGTGAAAAACGACATACTAGTATGCGGTCCGAGACCATGGACTATAGCCTTTCGCTTTTGCGTGATTTTCACCTTTTTTTTAAAATCCTCCGAAATCGTGA
Source organism: Electrona antarctica (assembly GCF_951216825.1). Classification (NCBI taxonomy): domain Eukaryota; kingdom Metazoa; phylum Chordata; class Actinopteri; order Myctophiformes; family Myctophidae; genus Electrona; species Electrona antarctica. The sequence continues at coordinate 13,851 of NW_027637520.1, forward strand.
AAAACGACATACTATAGTATGCCCTCCGACACCATGGACTATAGCCTTTCGCTTTTGCGTGATTTTCACCTTTTTTTCAAATCCTCCGAAATCGTGAAAAACGACATACTATAGTATGCCCTCCGACACCATGGACTATAGCCTTTCGCTTTTGCGTGATTTTCACCTTTTTTTTTAATCCTCCGAAATCGTGAAAAACGACATACTATAGTATGCCCTCCGACACCATGGACTATAGCCTTTTGCTTTTGCGTGATTTTCACCTTTTTTTTTAATCCTCCGAAATCGTTTAAAACGACATACTATAGTATGCTCTCCGACACCATGGACTATAGCCTTTCGCTTTTGCGTGATTTTCACCTTTTTTTCAAATCCTCCGAAATCGTGAAAAACGACATACTATAGTATGCCCTCCGACACCATGGACTATAGCCTTTCGCTTTTGCGTGATTTTCACCTTTTTTTTTAAATCCTCCGAAATCGTGAAAAACCACATACTATAGTATGCCCTCCGACACCATGGACTATAGCCTTTCGCTTTTGCGTGATTTTCACCTTTTTTTTTTAAATCCTCCGAAATCGTGAAAAACGACATACTATAGTATGCCCTCCGACACCATGGACTATAGCCTTTCGCTTTTGCGTGATTTTCACCTTTTTTTTTTAAATCCTCCAAAATCGTGAAAAACGACATACTAGTATGCGGTCCGAGACCATGGACTATAGCCTTTCGCTTTTGCGTGATTTTCACCTTTTTTTTTAATCCTCCGAAATCGTGAAAAACGACATACTATAGTATGCCCTCCGACACCATGGACTATAGCCTTTCGCTTTTGCGTGATTTTCACCTTTTTTTTTAATCCTCCGAAATCGTGAAAAACGACATACTATAGTATGCCCTCCGACACCATGGACTATAGCCTTTCGCTTTTGCGTGATTTTCACCTTTTTTTCAAATCCTCCGAAATCGTGAAAAACGACATACTATAGTATGCCCTCCGACACCATGGACTATAGCCTTTCGCTTTTGCGTGATTTTCACCTTTTTTTTTAATCCTCCGAAATCGTGAAAAACGACATACTATAGTATGCCCTCCGACACCATGGACTATAGCCTTTCGCTTTTGCGTGATTTTCACCTTTTTTTTTAAATCCTCCAAAATCGTGAAAAACCACATACTATAGTATGCCCTCCGACACCATGGACTATAGCCTTTCGCTTTTGCGTGATTTTCACCTTTTTTTTTTAAATCCTCCGAAATCGTGAAAAACGACATACTATAGTATGCCCTCCGACACCATGGACTATAGCCTTTCGCTTTTGCGTGATTTTCACCTTTTTTTTTAAAATCCTCCAAAATCGTGAAAAACGACATACTAGTATGCGGTCCGAGACCATGGACTATAGCCTTTCGCTTTTGCGTGATTTTCACCTTTTTTTTTAAATCCTCCGAAATCGTGAAAAACGACATACTATAGTATGCCCTCCGACACCATGGACTATAGCCTTTCGCTTTTGCGTGATTTTCACCTTTTTTTTTAATCCTCCGAAATCGTGAAAAACGACATACTATAGTATGCCCTCCGACACCATGGACTATAGCCTTTCGCTTTTGCGTGATTTTCACCTTTTTTTCAAATCCTCCGAAATCGTGAAAAACGACATACTATAGTATGCCCTCCGACACCATGGACTATAGCCTTTCGCTTTTGCGTGATTTTCACCTTTTTTTCAAATCCTCCGAAATCGTGAAAAACGACATACTATAGTATGCCCTCCGACAACATGGACTATAGCCTTTCGCTTTTGCGTGATTTTCACCTTTTTTTTTAAATCCTCCGAAATCGTGAAAAACGACATACTATAGTATGCCCTCCCACACCATGGACTATAGCCTTTCGCTTTTGCGTGATTTTCACCTTTTTTTCAAATCCTCCGAAATCGTGAAAAACGACATACTATAGTATGCCCTCCGACACCATGGACTATAGCCTTTCGCTTTTGCGTGATTTTCACCTTTTTTTTTAATCCTCCGAAATCGTGAAAAACGACATACTATAGTATGCCCTCCGACACCATGGACTATAGCCTTTTGCTTTTGCGTGATTTTCACTTTTTTTTTAAATCCTCCGAAATCGTTAAAAACGACATACTATAGTATGCTCTCCGACACCATGGACTATAGCCTTTCGCTTTTGCGTGATTTTCACCTTTTTTTCAAATCCTCCGAAATCGTGAAAAACGACATACAATAGTATGCCCTCCGTTCACCATGGACGATAGCCTTTCGCTTTTGCGTGATTTTCACCTTTTTTTTTAAATCCTCCGAAATCGTGAAAAACCACATACTATATAGTATGCCCTCCGACACCATGGACTATAGCCTTTCGCTTTTGCGTGATTTTCACCTTTTTTTTTTAAATCCTCCGAAATCGTGAAACACGACATACTATAGTATGCCCTCCGACACCATGGACTATAGCCTTTCGCTTTTGCGTGATTTTCACCTTTTTTTTTAATCCTCCGAAATCGTGAAAAACGACATACTATAGTATGCCCTCCGACACCATGGACTATAGCCTTTCGCTTTTGCGTGATTTTCACCTTTTTTTTTAATCCTCCGAAATCGTGAAAAACGACATACTATAGTATGCCCTCCGACACCATGGACTATAGCCTTTCGCTTTTGCGTGATTTTCACCTTTTTTTTAAAAATCCTCCGAAATCGTGAAAAACGACATACTAGTATGCGGTCCGAGACCATGGACTATAGCCTTTCGCTTTTGCGTGATTTTCACCTTTTTTTTTAAATCCTCCGAAATCGTGAAAAACTACATACTATAGTATGCCCTCCGACACCATGGACTATAGCCTTTCGCTTTTGCGTGATTTTCACCTTTTTTTTTAATCCTCCGAAATCGTGAAAAACGACATACTATAGTATGCCCTCCGACACCATGGACTATAGCCTTTCGCTTTTGCGTGATTTTCACCTTTTTTTCAAATCCTCCGAAATCGTGAAAAACGACATACTATAGTATGCCCTCCGACACCATGGACTATAGCCTTTCGCTTTTGCGTGATTTTCACCTTTTTTTTTAAATCCTCCGAAATCGTGAAAAACGACATACTATAGTATGCCCTCCGACACCATGGACTATAGCCTTTCGCTTTTGCGTGATTTTCACCTTTTTTTCAAATCCTCCGAAATCGTGAAAAACGACATACTATAGTATGCCCTCCGACACCATGGACTATAGCCTTTCGCTTTTGCGTGATTTTCACCTTTTTTTCAAATCCTCCGAAATCGTGAAAAACGACATACTATAGTATGCCCTCCGACACCATGGACTATAGCCTTTCGCTTTTGCGTGATTTTCACCTTTTTTTTTAAATCCTCCGAAATCGTGAAAAACGACATACTATAGTATGCCCTCCGACACCATGGACTATAGCCTTTCGCTTTTGCGTGATTTTCACCTTTTTTTCAAATCCTCCGAAATCGTGAAAAACGACATACTATAGTATGCCCTCCGACACCATGGACTATAGCCTTTCGCTTTTGCGTGATTTTCACCTTTTTTTTTAATCCTCCGAAATCGTGAAAAACGACATACTATAGTATGCCCTCCGACACCATGGACTATAGCCTTTTGCTTTTGCGTGATTTTCACCTTTTTTTTTAAATCCTCCGAAATCGTTAAAAACGACATACTATAGTATGCTCTCCGACACCATGGACTATAGCCTTTCGCTTTTGCGTGATTTTCACCTTTTTTTCAAATCCTCCGAAATCGTGAAAAACGACATACTATAGTATGCCCTCCGACACCATGGACTATAGCCTTTCGCTTTTGCGTGATTTTCACCTTTTTTTTTAAATCCTCCGAAATCGTGAAAAACCACATACTATAGTATGCCCTCCGACACCATGGACTATAGCCTTTCGCTTTTGCGTGATTTTCACCTTTTTTTTTAAATCCTCCGAAATCGTGAAAAACGACATACTATAGTATGCCCTCCGACACCATGGACTATAGCCTTTCGCTTTTGCGTGATTTTCACCTTTTTTTTTAATCCTCCGAAATCGTGAAAAACGACATACTATAGTATGCCCTCCGACACCATGGACTATAGCCTTTTGCTTTTGCGTGATTTTCACCTTTTTTTTTAAATCCTCCGAAATCGTTAAAAACGACATACTATAGTATGCTCTCCGACACCATGGACTATAGCCTTTCGCTTTTGCGTGATTTTCACCTTTTTTTCAAATCCTCCGAAATCGTGAAAAACGACATACTATAGTATGCCCTCCGACACCATGGACTATAGCCTTTCGCTTTTGCGTGATTTTCACCTTTTTTTTTAATCCTCCGAAATCGTGAAAAACGACATACTATAGTATGCCCTCCGACACCATGGACTATAGCCTTTCGCTTTTGCGTGATTTTCACCTTTTTTTCAAATCCTCCGAAATCGTGAAAAACGACATACTATAGTATGCCCTCCGACACCATGGACTATAGCCTTTCGCTTTTGCGTGATTTTCACCTTTTTTTCAAATCCTCCGAAATCGTGAAAAACGACATACTATAGTATGCCCTCCGACACCATGGACTATAGCCTTTCGCTTTTGCGTGATTTTCACCTTTTTTTAAAATCCTCCGAAATCGTGAAAAACGACATACTATAGTATGCCCTCCGACACCATGGACTATAGCCTTTCGCTTTTGCGTGATTTTCACCTTTTTTTTTAAATCCTCCGAAATCGTGAAAAACGACATACTATAGTATGCCCTCCGACACCATGGACTATAGCCTTTCGCTTTTGCGTGATTTTCCCCTTTTTTTCAAATCCTCCAAAATCGTGAAAAACGACATACTATAGTATGCCCTCCGACACCATGGACTATAGCCTTTCGCTTTTGCGTGATTTTCACCTTTTTTTCAAATCCTCCGAAATCGTGAAAAACGACATACTATAGTATGCCCTCCGACACCATGGACTATAGCCTTTCGCTTTTGCGTGATTTTCACCTTTTTTTTTAAATCCTCCGAAATCGTGAAAAACCACATACTATAGTATGCCCTCCGACACCATGGACTATAGCCTTTCGCTTTTGCGTGATTTTCACTTTTTTTTTTAAATCCTCCGAAATCGTGAAAAACGACATACTAGTATGCGGTCCGAGACCATGGACTATAGCCTTTCGCTTTTGCGTGATTTTCACCTTTTTTTTAAAATCCTCCGAAATCGTGAAAAACGACATACTATAGTATGCCCTCCGACACCATGGACTATAGCCTTTCGCTTTTGCGTGATTTTCACCTTTTTTTCAAATCCTCCGAAATCGTGAAAAACGACATACTATAGTATGCCCTCCGACACCATGGACTATAGCCTTTCGCTTTTGCGTGATTTTCACCTTTTTTTTTAATCCTCCGAAATCGTGAAAAACGACATACTATAGTATGCCCTCCGACACCATGGACTATAGCCTTTTGCTTTTGCGTGATTTTCACCTTTTTTTTTAATCCTCCGAAATCGTTTAAAACGACATACTATAGTATGCTCTCCGACACCATGGACTATAGCCTTTCGCTTTTGCGTGATTTTCACCTTTTTTTCAAATCCTCCGAAATCGTGAAAAACGACATACTATAGTATGCCCTCCGACACCATGGACTATAGCCTTTCGCTTTTGCGTGATTTTCACCTTTTTTTTTAAATCCTCCGAAATCGTGAAAAACCACATACTATAGTATGCCCTCCGACACCATGGACTATAGCCTTTCGCTTTTGCGTGATTTTCACCTTTTTTTTTTAAATCCTCCGAAATCGTGAAAAACGACATACTATAGTATGCCCTCCGACACCATGGACTATAGCCTTTCGCTTTTGCGTGATTTTCACCTTTTTTTTTTAAATCCTCCAAAATCGTGAAAAACGACATACTAGTATGCGGTCCGAGACCATGGACTATAGCCTTTCGCTTTTGCGTGATTTTCACCTTTTTTTTTAATCCTCCGAAATCGTGAAAAACGACATACTATAGTATGCCCTCCGACACCATGGACTATAGCCTTTCGCTTTTGCGTGATTTTCACCTTTTTTTCAAATCCTCCGAAATCGTGAAAAACGACATACTATAGTATGCCCTCCGACACCATGGACTATAGCCTTTCGCTTTTGCGTGATTTTCACCTTTTTTTTTAATCCTCCGAAATCGTGAAAAACGACATACTATAGTATGCCCTCCGACACCATGGACTATAGCCTTTCGCTTTTGCGTGATTTTCACCTTTTTTTTTAAATCCTCCAAAATCGTGAAAAACCACATACTATAGTATGCCCTCCGACACCATGGACTATAGCCTTTCGCTTTTGCGTGATTTTCACCTTTTTTTTTTAAATCCTCCGAAATCGTGAAAAACGACATACTATAGTATGCCCTCCGACACCATGGACTATAGCCTTTCGCTTTTGCGTGATTTTCACCTTTTTTTTTAAAATCCTCCAAAATCGTGAAAAACGACATACTAGTATGCGGTCCGAGACCATGGACTATAGCCTTTCGCTTTTGCGTGATTTTCACCTTTTTTTTTAAATCCTCCGAAATCGTGAAAAACGACATACTATAGTATGCCCTCCGACACCATGGACTATAGCCTTTCGCTTTTGCGTGATTTTCACCTTTTTTTTTAATCCTCCGAAATCGTGAAAAACGACATACTATAGTATGCCCTCCGACACCATGGACTATAGCCTTTCGCTTTTGCGTGATTTTCACCTTTTTTTCAAATCCTCCGAAATCGTGAAAAACGACATACTATAGTATGCCCTCCGACACCATGGACTATAGCCTTTCGCTTTTGCGTGATTTTCACCTTTTTTTCAAATCCTCCGAAATCGTGAAAAACGACATACTATAGTATGCCCTCCGACAACATGGACTATAGCCTTTCGCTTTTGCGTGATTTTCACCTTTTTTTTTAAATCCTCCGAAATCGTGAAAAACGACATACTATAGTATGCCCTCCCACACCATGGACTATAGCCTTTCGCTTTTGCGTGATTTTCACCTTTTTTTCAAATCCTCCGAAATCGTGAAAAACGACATACTATAGTATGCCCTCCGACACCATGGACTATAGCCTTTCGCTTTTGCGTGATTTTCACCTTTTTTTTTAATCCTCCGAAATCGTGAAAAACGACATACTATAGTATGCCCTCCGACACCATGGACTATAGCCTTTTGCTTTTGCGTGATTTTCACTTTTTTTTTAAATCCTCCGAAATCGTTAAAAACGACATACTATAGTATGCTCTCCGACACCATGGACTATAGCCTTTCGCTTTTGCGTGATTTTCACCTTTTTTTCAAATCCTCCGAAATCGTGAAAAACGACATACAATAGTATGCCCTCCGTTCACCATGGACGATAGCCTTTCGCTTTTGCGTGATTTTCACCTTTTTTTTTAAATCCTCCGAAATCGTGAAAAACCACATACTATATAGTATGCCCTCCGACACCATGGACTATAGCCTTTCGCTTTTGCGTGATTTTCACCTTTTTTTTTTAAATCCTCCGAAATCGTGAAACACGACATACTATAGTATGCCCTCCGACACCATGGACTATAGCCTTTCGCTTTTGCGTGATTTTCACCTTTTTTTTTAATCCTCCGAAATCGTGAAAAACGACATACTATAGTATGCCCTCCGACACCATGGACTATAGCCTTTCGCTTTTGCGTGATTTTCACCTTTTTTTTTAATCCTCCGAAATCGTGAAAAACGACATACTATAGTATGCCCTCCGACACCATGGACTATAGCCTTTCGCTTTTGCGTGATTTTCACCTTTTTTTTAAAAATCCTCCGAAATCGTGAAAAACGACATACTAGTATGCGGTCCGAGACCATGGACTATAGCCTTTCGCTTTTGCGTGATTTTCACCTTTTTTTTTAAATCCTCCGAAATCGTGAAAAACTACATACTATAGTATGCCCTCCGACACCATGGACTATAGCCTTTCGCTTTTGCGTGATTTTCACCTTTTTTTTTAATCCTCCGAAATCGTGAAAAACGACATACTATAGTATGCCCTCCGACACCATGGACTATAGCCTTTCGCTTTTGCGTGATTTTCACCTTTTTTTCAAATCCTCCGAAATCGTGAAAAACGACATACTATAGTATGCCCTCCGACACCATGGACTATAGCCTTTCGCTTTTGCGTGATTTTCACCTTTTTTTTTAAATCCTCCGAAATCGTGAAAAACGACATACTATAGTATGCCCTCCGACACCATAGACTATAGCCTTTCGCTTTTGCGTGATTTTCACCTTTTTTTCAAATCCTCCGAAATCGTGAAAAACGACATACTATAGTATGCCCTCCGACACCATGGACTATAGCCTTTCGCTTTTGCGTGATTTTCACCTTTCTTTTTAATCCTCCGAAATCGTGAAAAACGACATACTATAGTATGCCCTCCGACACGCCTTTCGCTTTTGCGTGATTTTCACCTTTTTTTTTTAAATCCTCCGAAATCGTGAAAAACGACATACTAGTATGCGGTCCGAGACCATGGACTATAGCCTTTCGCTTTTGCGTGATTTTCACCTTTTTTTTTAAATCCTCCGAAATCGTGAAAAACGACATACTATAGTATGCCCTCCGACACCATGGACTATAGCCTTTCGCTTTTGCGTGATTTTCACCTTTTTTTCAAATCCTCCGAAATCGTGAAAAACGACATACTATAGTATGCCCTCCGACACCATGGACTATAGCCTTTCGCTTTTGCGTGATTTTCACCTTTTTTTTTAATCCTCCGAAATCGTGAAAAACGACATACTATAGTATGCCCTCCGACACCATGGACTATAGCCTTTTGCTTTCGCGTGATTTTCACCTTTTTTTTAAATCCTCCGAAATCGTTAAAAACGACATACTATAGTATGCCCTCCGACACCATGGACTATAGCCTTTCGCTTTTGCGTGATTTTCACCTTTTTTTTTAAATCCTCCGAAATCGTGAAAAACCACATACTATAGTATGCCCTCCGACACCATGGACTATAGCCTTTCGCTTTTGCGTGATTTTCACCTTTTTTTTTAAATCCTCCGAAATCGTGAAAAACGACATACTATAGTATGCCCTCCGACACCATGGACTATAGCCTTTCGCTTTTGCGTGATTTTCACCTTTTTTTTTAATCCTCCGAAATCGTGAAAAACGACATACTATAGTATGCCCTCCGACACCATGGACTATAGCCTTTTGCTTTTGCATGATTTTCACCTTTTTTTTTAAATCCTCCGAAATCGTTAAAAACGACATACTATAGTATGCTCTCCGACACCATGGACTATAGCCTTTCGCTTTTGCGTGATTTTCACCTTTTTTTCAAATCCTCCGAAATCGTGAAAAACGACATACTATAGTATGCCCTCCGACACCATGGACTATAGCCTTTCGCTTTTGCGTGATTTTCACCTTTTTTTTTAATCCTCCGAAATCGTGAAAAACGACATACTATAGTATGCCCTCCGACACCATGGACTATAGCCTTTCGCTTTTGCGTGATTTTCACCTTTTTTTCAAATCCTCCGAAATCGTGAAAAACGACATACTATAGTATGCCCTCCGACACCATGGACTATAGCCTTTCGCTTTTGCGTGATTTTCACCTTTTTTTCAAATCCTCCGAAATCGTGAAAAACGACATACTATAGTATGCCCTCCGACACCATGGACTATAGCCTTTCGCTTTTGCGTGATTTTCACCTTTTTTTAAAATCCTCCGAAATCGTGAAAAACGACATACTATAGTATGCCCTCCGACACCATGGACTATAGCCTTTCGCTTTTGCGTGATTTTCACCTTTTTTTTTAAATCCTCCGAAATCGTGAAAAACGACATACTATAGTACGCCCTCCGACACCATGGACTATAGCCTTTCGCTTTTGCGTGATTTTCACCTTTTTTTCAAATCCTCCAAAATCGTGAAAAACGACATACTATAGTATGCCCTCCGACACCATGGACTATAGCCTTTCGCTTTTGCGTGATTTTCACCTTTTTTTCAAATCCTCCGAAATCGTGAAAAACGACATACTATAGTATGCCCTCCGACACCATGGACTATAGCCTTTCGCTTTCGCGTGATTTTCACCTTTTTTTTTAAATCCTCCGAAATCGTGAAAAACCACATACTATAGTATGCCCTCCGACACCATGGACTATAGCCTTTCGCTTTTGCGTGATTTTCACTTTTTTTTTTAAATCCTCCGAAATCGTGAAAAACGACATACTAGTATGCGGTCCGAGACCATGGACTATAGCCTTTCGCTTTTGCGTGATTTTCACCTTTTTTTTTTAAATCCTCCGAAATCGTGAAAAACGACATACTATAGTATGCCCTCCGACACCATGGACTATAGCCTTTCGCTTTTGCGTGATTTTCACCTTTTTTTCAAATCCTCCGAAATCGTGAAAAACGACATACTATAGTATGCCCTCCGACACCATGGACTATAGCCTTTCGCTTTTGCGTGATTTTCACCTTTTTTTTTAATCCTCCGAAATCGTGAAAAACGACATACTATAGTATGCCCTCCGACACCATGGACTATAGCCTTTTGCTTTTGCGTGATTTTCACCTTTTTTTTTAATCCTCCGAAATCGTTTAAAACGACATACTATAGTATGCTCTCCGACACCATGGACTATAGCCTTTCGCTTTTGCGTGATTTTCACCTTTTTTTCAAATCCTCCGAAATCGTGAAAAACGACATACTATAGTATGCCCTCCGACACCATGGACTATAGCCTTTCGCTTTTGCGTGATTTTCACCTTTTTTTTTAAATCCTCCGAAATCGTGAAAAACCACATACTATAGTATGCCCTCCGACACCATGGACTATAGCCTTTCGCTTTTGCGTGATTTTCACCTTTTTTTTAAAAATCCTCCGAAATCGTGAAAAACGACATACTATAGTATGCCCTCCGACACCATGGACTATAGCCTTTCGCTTTTGCGTGATTTTCACTTTTTTTTTTAAATCCTCCAAAATCGTGAAAAACGACATACTAGTATGCGGTCCGAGACCATGGACTATAGCCTTTCGCTTTTGCGTGATTTTCACCTTTTTTTTTAATCCTCCGAAATCGTGAAAAACGACATACTATAGTATGCCCTCCGACACCATGGACTATAGCCTTTCGCTTTTGCGTGATTTTCACCTTTTTTTCAAATCCTCCGAAATCGTGAAAAACGACATACTATAGTATGCCCTCCGACACCATGGACTATAGCCTTTCGCTTTTGCGTGATTTTCACCTTTTTTTCAAATCCTCCGAAATCGTGAAAAACGACATACTATAGTATGCCCTCCGACACCATGGACTATAGCCTTTCGCTTTTGCGTGATTTTCACCTTTTTTTTTAAATCCTCCGAAATCGTGAAAAACGACATACTATAGTATGCCCTCCGACACCATGGACTATAGCCTTTCGCTTTTGCGTGATTTTCACCTTTTTTTCAAATCCTCCGAAATCGTGAAAAACGACATACTATAGTATGCCCTCCGACACCATGGACTATAGCCTTTCGCTTTTGCGTGATTTTCACCTTTTTTTTTAATCCTCCGAAATCGTGAAAAACGACATGCCCTCCGACACGCCTTTCGCTTTTGCGTGATTTTCACCTTTTTTTTTTAAATCCTCCGAAATCGTGAAAAACGACATACTAGTATGCGGTCCGAGACCATGGACTATAGCCTTTCGCTTTTGCGTGATTTTCACCTTTTTTTTTAATCCTCCGAAATCGTTAAAAACGACATACTATAGTATGCTCTCCGACACCATGGACTATAGCCTTTTGCTTTTGCGTGATTTTCACCTTTTTTTCAAATCCTCCGAAATCGTGAAAAACGACATACTATAGTATGCCCTCCGACACCATGGACTATAGCCTTTCGCTTTTGCGTGATTTTCACCTTTTTTTTTAAATCCTCCGAAATCGTGAAAAACCACATACTATAGTATGCCCTCCGACACCATGGACTATAGCCTTTCGCTTTTGCGTGATTTTCACCTTTTTTTTTTAAATCCTCCGAAATCGTGAAAAACGACATACTATAGTATGCCCTCCGACACCATGGACTATAGCCTTTCGCTTTTGCGTGATTTTCACCTTTTTTTTTTAAATCTTCCAAAATCGTGAAAAACGACATACTAGTATGCGGTCCGAGACCATGGACTATAGCCTTTCGCTTTTGCGTGATTTTCACCTTTTTTTTTAATCCTCCGAAATCGTGAAAAACGACATACTATAGTATGCCCTCCGACACCATGGACTATAGCCTTTCGCTTTTGCGTGATTTTCACCTTTTTTTCAAATCCTCCGAAATCGTGAAAAACGACATACTATAGTATGCCCTCCGACACCATGGACTATAGCCTTTCGCTTTTGCGTGATTTTCACCTTTTTTTCAAATCCTCCGAAATCGTGAAAAACGACATACTATAGTATGCCCTCCGACACCATGGACTATAGCCTTTCGCTTTTGCGTGATTTTCACCTTTTTTTCAAATCCTCCGAAATCGTGAAAAACGACATACTATAGTATGCCCTCCGACACCATGGACTATAGCCTTTCGCTTTTGCGTGATTTTCACCTTTTTTTCAAATCCTCCGAAATCGTGAAAAACGACATACTATAGTATGCCCTCCGACACCATGGACTATAGCCTTTCGCTTTTGCGTGATTTTCACCTTTTTTTTTAAATCCTCCGAAATCGTGAAAAACGACATACTAGTATGCGGTCCGAGACCATGGACTATAGCCTTTCGCTTTTGCGTGATTTTCACCTTTTTTTTTAATCCTCCGAAATCGTTAAAAACGACATACTATAGTATGCTCTCCGACACCATGGACTATAGCCTTTTGCTTTTGCGTGATTTTCACCTTTTTTTCAAATCCTCCGAAATCGTGAAAAACGACATACTATAGTATGCCCTCCGACACCATGGACTATAGCCTTTCGCTTTTGCGTGATTTTCACCTTTTTTTTTAAATCCTCCGAAATCGTGAAAAACCACATACTATAGTATGCCCTCCGACACCATGGACTATAGCCTTTCGCTTTTGCGTGATTTTCACCTTTTTTTTTTAAATCCTCCGAAATCGTGAAAAACGACATACTATAGTATGCCCTCCGACACCATGGACTATAGCCTTTCGCTTTTGCGTGATTTTCACCTTTTTTTTTTAAATCCTCCAAAATCGTGAAAAACGACATACTAGTATGCGGTCCGAGACCATGGACTATAGCCTTTCGCTTTTGCGTGATTTTCACCTTTTTTTTTAATCCTCCGAAATCGTGAAAAACGACATACTATAGTATGCCCTCCGACACCATGGACTATAGCCTTTCGCTTTTGCGTGATTTTCACCTTTTTTTCAAATCCTCCGAAATCGTGAAAAACGACATACTATAGTATGCCCTCCGACACCATGGACTATAGCCTTTCGCTTTTGCGTGATTTTCACCTTTTTTTCAAATCCTCCGAAATCGTGAAAAACGACATACTATAGTATGCCCTCCGACACCATGGACTATAGCCTTTCGCTTTTGCGTGATTTTCACCTTTTTTTCAAATCCTCCGAAATCGTGAAAAACGACATACTATAGTATGCTCTCCGACACCATGGACTATAGCCTTTTGCTTTTGCGTGATTTTCACCTTTTTTTCAAATCCTCCGAAATCGTGAAAAACGACATACTATAGTATGCCCTCCGACACCATGGACTATAGCCTTTCGCTTTTGCGTGATTTTCACCTTTTTTTCAAATCCTCCGAAATCGTGAAAAACGACATACTATAGTATGCCCTCCGACACCATGGACTATAGCCTTTCGCTTTTGCGTGATTTTCACCTTTTTTTCAAATCCTCCGAAATCGTGAAAAACGACATACTATAGTATGCCCTCCGACACCATGGACTATAGCCTTTCGCTTTTGCGTGATTTTCACCTTTTTTTCAAATCCTCCGAAATCGTGAAAAACGACATACTATAGTATGCCCTCCGACACCATGGACTATAGCCTTTCGCTTTTGCGTGATTTTCACCTTTTTTTCAAATCCTCCGAAATCGTGAAAAACGACATACTATAGTATGCTCTCCGACACCATGGACTATAGCCTTTTGCTTTTGCGTGATTTTCACCTTTTTTTCAAATCCTCCGAAATCGTGAAAAACGACATACTATAGTATGCCCTCCGACACCATGGACTATAGCCTTTCGCTTTTGCGTGATTTTCACCTTTTTTTCAAATCCTCCGAAATCGTGAAAAACGACATACTATAGTATGCCCTCCGACACCATGGACTATAGCCTTTCGCTTTTGCGTGATTTTCACCTTTTTTTCAAATCCTCCGAAATCGTGAAAAACGACATACTATAGTATGCCCTCCGACACCATGGACTATAGCCTTTCGCTTTTGCGTGATTTTCACCTTTTTTTTTTAAATCCTCCAAAATCGTGAAAAACGACATACTAGTATGCGGTCCGAGACCATGGACTATAGCCTTTCGCTTTTGCGTGATTTTCACCTTTTTTTTTAATCCTCCGAAATCGTGAAAAACGACATACTATAGTATGCCCTCCGACACCATGGACTATAGCCTTTCGCTTTTGCGTGATTTTCACCTTTTTTTCAAATCCTCCGAAATCGTGAAAAACGACATACTATAGTATGCCCTCCGACACCATGGACTATAGCCTTTCGCTTTTGCGTGATTTTCACCTTTTTTTCAAATCCTCCGAAATCGTGAAAAACGACATACTATAGTATGCCCTCCGACACCATGGACTATAGCCTTTCGCTTTTGCGTGATTTTCACCTTTTTTTCAAATCCTCCGAAATCGTGAAAAACGACATACTATAGTATGCTCTCCGACACCATGGACTATAGCCTTTTGCTTTTGCGTGATTTTCACCTTTTTTTCAAATCCTCCGAAATCGTGAAAAACGACATACTATAGTATGCCCTCCGACACCATGGACTATAGCCTTTCGCTTTTGCGTGATTTTCACCTTTTTTTCAAATCCTCCGAAATCGTGAAAAACGACATACTATAGTATGCCCTCCGACACCATGGACTATAGCCTTTCGCTTTTGCGTGATTTTCACCTTTTTTTCAAATCCTCCGAAATCGTGAAAAACGACATACTATAGTATGCCCTCCGACACCATGGACTATAGCCTTTCGCTTTTGCGTGATTTTCACCTTTTTTTCAAATCCTCCGAAATCGTGAAAAACGACATACTATAGTATGCCCTCCGACACCATGGACTATAGCCTTTCGCTTTTGCGTGATTTTCACCTTTTTTTCAAATCCTCCGAAATCGTGAAAAACGACATACTATAGTATGCCCTCCGACACCATGGACTATAGCCTTTCGCTTTTGCGTGATTTTCACCTTTTTTTTTAAATCCTCCGAAATCGTGAAAAACGACATACTAGTATGCGGTCCGAGACCATGGACTATAGCCTTTCGCTTTTGCGTGATTTTCACCTTTTTTTTTAATCCTCCGAAATCGTTAAAAACGACATACTATAGTATGCTCTCCGACACCATGGACTATAGCCTTTTGCTTTTGCGTGATTTTCACCTTTTTTTCAAATCCTCCGAAATCGTGAAAAACGACATACTATAGTATGCCCTCCGACACCATGGACTATAGCCTTTCGCTTTTGCGTGATTTTCACCTTTTTTTTTAAATCCTCCGAAATCGTGAAAAACCACATACTATAGTATGCCCTCCGACACCATGGACTATAGCCTTTCGCTTTTGCGTGATTTTCACCTTTTTTTTTTAAATCCTCCGAAATCGTGAAAAACGACATACTATAGTATGCCCTCCGACACCATGGACTATAGCCTTTCGCTTTTGCGTGATTTTCACCTTTTTTTTTTAAATCCTCCAAAATCGTGAAAAACGACATACTAGTATGCGGTCCGAGACCATGGACTATAGCCTTTCGCTTTTGCGTGATTTTCACCTTTTTTTTTAATCCTCCGAAATCGTGAAAAACGACATACTATAGTATGCCCTCCGACACCATGGACTATAGCCTTTCGCTTTTGCGTGATTTTCACCTTTTTTTCAAATCCTCCGAAATCGTGAAAAACGACATACTATAGTATGCCCTCCGACACCATGGACTATAGCCTTTCGCTTTTGCGTGATTTTCACCTTTTTTTCAAATCCTCCGAAATCGTGAAAAACGACATACTATAGTATGCCCTCCGACACCATGGACTATAGCCTTTCGCTTTTGCGTGATTTTCACCTTTTTTTTTAAATCCTCCGAAATCGTGAAAAACGACATACTATAGTATGCCCTCCGACACCATGGACTATAGCCTTTCGCTTTTGCGTGATTTTCACCTTTTTTTCAAATCCTCCGAAATCGTGAAAAACGACATACTATAGTATGCCCTCCGACACCATGGACTATAGCCTTTCGCTTTTGCGTGATTTTCACCTTTTTTTTTAATCCTCCGAAATCGTGAAAAACGACATACTATAGTATGCCCTCCGACACGCCTTTCGCTTTTGCGTGATTTTCACCTTTTTTTTTAATCCTCCGAAATCGTGAAAAACGACATACTATAGTATGCGGTCCGAGACCATGGACTATAGCCTTTCGCTTTTGCGTGATTTTCACCTTTTTTTCAAATCCTCCGAAATCGTGAAAAACGACATACTATAGTATGCCCTCCGACACCATGGACTATAGCCTTTCGCTTTTGCGTGATTTTCACCTTTTTTTCAAATCCTCCGAAATCGTGAAAAACGACATACTATAGTATGCCCTCCGACACCATGGACTATAGCCTTTCGCTTTTGCGTGATTTTCACCTTTTTTTTTAAATCCTCCGAAATCGTGAAAAACGACATACTATAGTATGCCCTCCGACACCATGGACTATAGCCTTTCGCTTTTGCGTGATTTTCACCTTTTTTTCAAATCCTCCGAAATCGTGAAAAACGACATACTATAGTATGCCCTCCGACACCATGGACTATAGCCTTTCGCTTTTGCGTGATTTTCACCTTTTTTTTTAATCCTCCGAAATCGTGAAAAACGACATACTATAGTATGCCCTCCGACACCATGGACTATAGCCTTTTGCTTTTGCGTGATTTTCACCTTTTTTTTTAAATCCTCCAAAATCGTGAAAAACGACATACTATAGTATGCTCTCCGACACCATGGACTATAGCCTTTCGCTTTTGCGTGATTTTCACCTTTTTTTCAAATCCTCCGAAATCGTGAAAAACGACATACTATAGTATGCCCTCCGACACCATGGACTATAGCCTTTCGCTTTTGCGTGATTTTCACCTTTTTTTTTAAATCCTCCGAAATCGTGAAAAACCACATACTATAGTATGCCCTCCGACACCATGGACTATAGCCTTTCGCTTTTGCGTGATTTTCACCTTTTTTTTTAAATCCTCCGAAATCGTGAAAAACGACATACTATAGTATGCCCTCCGACACCATGGACTATAGCCTTTCGCTTTTGCGTGATTTTCACCTTTTTTTTTAATCCTCCGAAATCGTGAAAAACGACATACTATAGTATGCCCTCCGACACCATGGACTATAGCCTTTTGCTTTTGCGTGATTTTCACCTTTTTTTTTAAATCCTCCGAAATCGTTAAAAACGACATACTATAGTATGCTCTCCGACACCATGGACTATAGCCTTTCGCTTTTGCGTGATTTTCACCTTTTTTTCAAATCCTCCGAAATCGTGAAAAACGACATACTATAGTATGCCCTCCGACACCATGGACTATAGCCTTTCGCTTTTGCGTGATTTTCACCTTTTTTTTTAATCCTCCGAAATCGTGAAAAACGACATACTATAGTATGCCCTCCGACACCATGGACTATAGCCTTTCGCTTTTGCGTGATTTTCACCTTTTTTTCAAATCCTCCGAAATCGTGAAAAACGACATACTATAGTATGCCCTCCGACACCATGGACTATAGCCTTTCGCTTTTGCGTGATTTTCACCTTTTTTTAAAATCCTCCGAAATCGTGAAAAACGACATACTATAGTATGCCCTCCGACACCATGGACTATAGCCTTTCGCTTTTGCGTGATTTTCACCTTTTTTTTTAAATCCTCCGAAATCGTGAAAAACGACATACTATAGTATGCCCTCCGACACCATGGACTATAGCCTTTCGCTTTTGCGTGATTTTCACCTTTTTTTCAAATCCTCCAAAATCGTGAAAAACGACATACTATAGTATGCCCTCCGACACCATGGACTATAGCCTTTCGCTTTTGCGTGATTTTCACCTTTTTTTCAAATCCTCCGAAATCGTGAAAAACGACATACTATAGTATGCCCTCCGACACCATGGACTATAGCCTTTCGCTTTTGCGTGATTTTCACCTTTTTTTTTAAATCCTCCGAAATCGTGAAAAACCACATACTATAGTATGCCCTCCGACACCATGGACTATAGCCTTTCGCTTTTGCGTGATTTTCACCTTTTTTTTTTAAATCCTCCGAAATCGTGAAAAACGACATACTATAGTATGCCCTCCGACACCATGGACTATAGCCTTTCGCTTTTGCGTGATTTTCACCTTTTTTTTTTAAATCCTCCAAAATCGTGAAAAACGACATACTAGTATGCGGTCCGAGACCATGGACTATAGCCTTTCGCTTTTGCGTGATTTTCACCTTTTTTTTTAATCCTCCGAAATCGTGAAAAACGACATACTATAGTATGCCCTCCGACACCATGGACTATAGCCTTTCGCTTTTGCGTGATTTTCACCTTTTTTTCAAATCCTCCGAAATCGTGAAAAACGACATACTATAGTATGCCCTCCGACACCATGGACTATAGCCTTTCGCTTTTGCGTGATTTTCACCTTTTTTTCAAATTCTCCGAAATCGTGAAAAACGACATACTATAGTATGCCCTCCGACACCATGGACTATAGCCTTTCGCTTTTGCGTGATTTTCACCTTTTTTTTTAAATCCTCCGAAATCGTGAAAAACGACATACTATAGTATGCCCTCCGACACCATGGACTATAGCCTTTCGCTTTTGCGTGATTTTCACCTTTTTTTCAAATCCTCCGAAATCGTGAAAAACGACATACTATAGTATGCCCTCCGACACCATGGACTATAGCCTTTCGCTTTTGCGTGATTTTCACCTTTTTTTTTAATCCTCCGAAATCGTGAAAAACGACATACTATAGTATGCCCTCCGACACCATGGACTATAGCCTTTCGCTTTTGCGTGATTTTCACCTTCTTTTTTTAATCCTCCGAAATCGTGAAAAACGACATACTATAGTATGCCCTCCGACACCATGGACTATAGCCTTTTGCTTTCGCGTGATTTTCACCTTTTTTTTAAATCCTCCGAAATCGTTAAAAACGACATACTATAGTATGCTCTCCGACACCATGGACTATAGCCTTTCGCTTTTGCGTGATTTTCACATTTTTTTCAAATCCTCCGAAATCGTGAAAAACGACATACTATAGTATGCCCTCCGACACCATGGACTATAGCCTTTCGCTTTTGCGTGATTTTCACCTTTTTTTTTAAATCCTCCGAAATCGTGAAAAACCACATACTATAGTATGCCCTCCGACACCATGGACTATAGCCTTTCGCTTTTGCGTGATTTTCACCTTTTTTTTTAAAAATCCTCCAAAATCGTGAAAAACGACATACTAGTATGCGGTCCGACACCATGGACTATAGCCTTTCGCTTTTGCGTGATTTTCACCTTTTTTTTTAATCCTCCGAAATCGTGAAAAACGACATACTATAGTATGCCCTCCGACACCATGGACTATAGCCTTTCGCTTTTGCGTGATTTTCACCTTTTTTTCAAATCCTCCGAAATCGTGAAAAACGACATACTATAGTATGCCCTCCGACACCATGGACTATAGCCTTTCGCTTTTGCGTGATTTTCACCTTTTTTTCAAATCCTCCGAAATCGTGAAAAACGACATACTATAGTATGCCCTCCGACACCATGGACTATAGCCTTTCGCTTTTGCGTGATTTTCACCTTTTTTTTTAAATCCTCCGAAATCGTGAAAAACGACATACTATAGTATGCCCTCCGACACCATGGACTATAGCCTTTCGCTTTTGCGTGATTTTCACCTTTTTTTCAAATCCTCCGAAATCGTGAAAAACGACATACTATAGTATGCCCTCCGACACCATGGACTATAGCCTTTCGCTTTTGCGTGATTTTCACCTTTTTTTTTAATCCTCCGAAATCGTGAAAAACGACATACTATAGTATGCCCTCCGACACCATGGACTATAGCCTTTTGCTTTTGCGTGATTTTCACCTTTTTTTTTAAATCCTCCGAAATCGTTAAAAACGACATACTATAGTATGCTCTCCGACACCATGGACTATAGCCTTTCGCTTTTGCGTGATTTTCACCTTTTTTTCAAATCCTCCGAAATCGTGAAAAACGACATACTATAGTATGCCCTCCGACACCATGGACTATAGCCTTTCGCTTTTGCGTGATTTTCACCTTTTTTTTTAAATCCTCCGAAATCGTGAAAAACCACATACTATAGTATGCCCTCCGACACCATGGACTATAGCCTTTCGCTTTTGCGTGATTTTCACCTTTTTTTTTAAATCCTCCGAAATCGTGAAAAACGACATACTATAGTATGCCCTCCGACACCATGGACTATAGCCTTTCGCTTTTGCGTGATTTTCACCTTTTTTTTTAATCCTCCGAAATCGTGAAAAACGACATACTATAGTATGCCCTCCGACACCATGGACTATAGCCTTTTGCTTTTGCGTGATTTTCACCTTTTTTTTTAAATCCTCCGAAATCGTTAAAAACGACATACTATAGTATGCTCTCCGACACCATGGACTATAGCCTTTCGCTTTTGCGTGATTTTCACCTTTTTTTCAAATCCTCCGAAATCGTGAAAAACGACATACTATAGTATGCCCTCCGACACCATGGACTATAGCCTTTCGCTTTTGCGTGATTTTCACCTTTTTTTTTAATCCTCCGAAATCGTGAAAAACGACATACTATAGTATGCCCTCCGACACCATGGACTATAGCCTTTCGCTTTTGCGTGATTTTCACCTTTTTTTCAAATCCTCCGAAATCGTGAAAAACGACATACTATAGTATGCCCTCCGACACCATGGACTATAGCCTTTCGCTTTTGCGTGATTTTCACCTTTTTTTAAAATCCTCCGAAATCGTGAAAAACGACATACTATAGTATGCCCTCCGACACCATGGACTATAGCCTTTCGCTTTTGCGTGATTTTCACCTTTTTTTTTAAATCCTCCGAAATCGTGAAAAACGACATACTATAGTATGCCCTCCGACACCATGGACTATAGCCTTTCGCTTTTGCGTGATTTTCACCTTTTTTTCAAATCCTCCAAAATCGTGAAAAACGACATACTATAGTATGCCCTCCGACACCATGGACTATAGCCTTTCGCTTTTGCGTGATTTTCACCTTTTTTTCAAATCCTCCGAAATCGTGAAAAACGACATACTATAGTATGCCCTCCGACACCATGGACTATAGCCTTTCGCTTTTGCGTGATTTTCACCTTTTTTTTTTAAATCCTCCGAAATCGTGAAAAACCACATACTATAGTATGCCCTCCGACACCATGGACTATAGCCTTTCGCTTTTGCGTGATTTTCACTTTTTTTTTTAAATCCTCCGAAATCGTGAAAAACGACATACTAGTATGCGGTCCGAGACCATGGACTATAGCCTTTCGCTTTTGCGTGATTTTCACCTTTTTTTTTAAAATCCTCCGAAATCGTGAAAAACGACATACTATAGTATGCCCTCCGACACCATGGACTATAGCCTTTCGCTTTTGCGTGATTTTCACCTTTTTTTTTAATCCTCCGAAATCGTGAAAAACGACATACTATAGTATGCCCTCCG
Organism: Electrona antarctica; assembly: GCF_951216825.1. Taxonomy (NCBI): domain Eukaryota; kingdom Metazoa; phylum Chordata; class Actinopteri; order Myctophiformes; family Myctophidae; genus Electrona; species Electrona antarctica. The sequence continues at coordinate 35,934 of NW_027637520.1, forward strand.
ACACCATGGACTATAGCCTTTTGCTTTTGCGTGATTTTCACCTTTTTTTTTAATCCTCCGAAATCGTTTAAAACGACATACTATAGTATGCTCTCCGACACCATGGACTATAGCCTTTCGCTTTTGCGTGATTTTCACCTTTTTTTCAAATCCTCCGAAATCGTGAAAAACGACATACTATAGTATGCCCTCCGACACCATGGACTATAGCCTTTCGCTTTTGCGTGATTTTCACCTTTTTTTTTAAATCCTCCGAAATCGTGAAAAACCACATACTATAGTATGCCCTCCGACACCATGGACTATAGCCTTTCGCTTTTGCGTGATTTTCACCTTTTTTTTTTAAATCCTCCGAAATCGTGAAAAACGACATACTATAGTATGCCCTCCGACACCATGGACTATAGCCTTTCGCTTTTGCGTGATTTTCACCTTTTTTTTTTAAATCCTCCAAAATCGTGAAAAACGACATACTAGTATGCGGTCCGAGACCATGGACTATAGCCTTTCGCTTTTGCGTGATTTTCACCTTTTTTTTTAATCCTCCGAAATCGTGAAAAACGACATACTATAGTATGCCCTCCGACACCATGGACTATAGCCTTTCGCTTTTGCGTGATTTTCACCTTTTTTTCAAATCCTCCGAAATCGTGAAAAACGACATACTATAGTATGCCCTCCGACACCATGGACTATAGCCTTTCGCTTTTGCGTGATTTTCACCTTTTTTTCAAATCCTCCGAAATCGTGAAAAACGACATACTATAGTATGCCCTCCGACACCATGGACTATAGCCTTTCGCTTTTGCGTGATTTTCACCTTTTTTTTTAAATCCTCCGAAATCGTGAAAAACGACATACTATAGTATGCCCTCCGACACCATGGACTATAGCCTTTCGCTTTTGCGTGATTTTCACCTTTTTTTCAAATCCTCCGAAATCGTGAAAAACGACATACTATAGTATGCCCTCCGACACGCCTTTCGCTTTTGCGTGATTTTCACCTTTTTTTTTTAAATCCTCCGAAATCGTGAAAAACGACATACTATAGTATGCCCTCCGACACCATGGACTATAGCCTTTCGCTTTTGCGTGATTTTCACCTTTTTTTCAAATCCTCCGAAATCGTGAAAAACGACATACTATAGTATGCCCTCCGACACGCCTTTCGCTTTTGCGTGATTTTCACCTTTTTTTTTTAAATCCTCCGAAATCGTGAAAAACGACATACTAGTATGCGGTCCGAGACCATGGACTATAGCCTTTCGCTTTTGCGTGATTTTCACCTTTTTTTTTAATCCTCCGAAATCGTTAAAAACGACATACTATAGTATGCTCTCCGACACCATGGACTATAGCCTTTCGCTTTTGCGTGATTTTCACCTTTTTTTTTAAATCCTCCGAAATCGTGAAAAACCACATACTATAGTATGCCCTCCGACACCATGGACTATAGCCTTTCGCTTTTGCGTGATTTTCACCTTTTTTTTTTAAATCCTCCGAAATCGTGAAAAACGACATACTATAGTATGCCCTCCGACACCATGGACTATAGCCTTTCGCTTTTGCGTGATTTTCACCTTTTTTTTTAAAATCCTCCAAAATCGTGAAAAACGACATACTAGTATGCGGTCCGAGACCATGGACTATAGCCTTTCGCTTTTGCGTGATTTTCACCTTTTTTTTTAATCCTCCGAAATCGTGAAAAACGACATACTATAGTATGCCCTCCGACACCATGGACTATAGCCTTTCGCTTTTGCGTGATTTTCACCTTTTTTTCAAATCCTCCGAAATCGTGAAAAACGACATACTATAGTATGCCCTCCGACACCATGGACTATAGCCTTTCGCTTTTGCGTGATTTTCACCTTTTTTTCAAATCCTCCGAAATCGTGAAAAACGACATACTATAGTATGCCCTCCGACACCATGGACTATAGCCTTTCGCTTTTGCGTGATTTTCACCTTTTTTTTTAAATCCTCCGAAATCGTGAAAAACCACATACTATAGTATGCCCTCCGACACGCCTTTCGCTTTTGCGTGATTTTCACCTTTTTTTTTTAAATCCTCCGAAATCGTGAAAAACGACATACTAGTATGCGGTCCGAGACCATGGACTATAGCCTTTCGCTTTTGCGTGATTTTCACCTTTTTTTTTAAATCCTCCGAAATCGTGAAAAACGACATACTATAGTATGCCCTCCGACACCATGGACTATAGCCTTTCGCTTTTGCGTGATTTTCACCTTCTTTTTTTAATCCTCCGAAATCGTGAAAAACGACATACTATAGTATGCCCTCCGACACCATGGACTATAGCCTTTTGCTTTCGCGTGATTTTCACCTTTTTTTTAAATCCTCCGAAATCGTTAAAAACGACATACTATAGTATGCTCTCCGACACCATGGACTATAGCCTTTCGCTTTTGCGTGATTTTCACATTTTTTTCAAATCCTCCGAAATCGTGAAAAACGACATACTATAGTATGCCCTCCGACACCATGGACTATAGCCTTTCGCTTTTGCGTGATTTTCACCTTTTTTTTTAAATCCTCCGAAATCGTGAAAAACCACATACTATAGTATGCCCTCCGACACCATGGACTATAGCCTTTCGCTTTTGCGTGATTTTCACCTTTTTTTTTTAAATCCTCCGAAATCGTGAAAAACGACATACTATAGTATGCCCTCCGACACGCCTTTCGCTTTTGCGTGATTTTCACCTTTTTTTTTTAAATCCTCCGAAATCGTGAAAAACGACATACTAGTATGCGGTCCGAGACCATGGACTATAGCCTTTCGCTTTTGCGTGATTTTCACCTTTTTTTTTAAATCCTCCGAAATCGTGAAAAACGACATACTATAGTATGCCCTCCGACACCATGGACTATAGCCTTTCGCTTTTGCGTGATTTTCACCTTTTTTTCAAATCCTCCGAAATCGTGAAAAACGACATACTATAGTATGCCCTCCGACACCATGGACTATAGCCTTTCGCTTTTGCGTGATTTTCACCTTTTTTTTTTAAATCCTCCAAAATCGTGAAAAACGACATACTAGTATGCGGTCCGAGACCATGGACTATAGCCTTTCGCTTTTGCGTGATTTTCACCTTTTTTTTTAAATCCTCCGAAATCGTGAAAAACGACATACTATAGTATGCCCTCCGACACCATGGACTATAGCCTTTCGCTTTTGCGTGATTTTCACCTTTTTTTTTAATCCTCCGAAATCGTGAAAAACGACATACTATAGTATGCCCTCCGACACCATGGACTATAGCCTTTCGCTTTTGCGTGATTTTCACCTTTTTTTCAAATCCTCCGAAATCGTGAAAAACGACATACTATAGTATGCCCTCCGACACCATGGACTATAGCCTTTCGCTTTTGCGTGATTTTCACCTTTTTTTCAAATCCTCCGAAATCGTGAAAAACGACATACTATAGTATGCCCTCCGACACCATGGACTATAGCCTTTCGCTTTTGCGTGATTTTCACCTTTTTTTCAAATCCTCCGAAATCGTGAAAAACGACATACTATAGTATGCCCTCCGACACCATGGACTATAGCCTTTCGCTTTTGCGTGATTTTCACCTTTTTTTTTAATCCTCCGAAATCGTGAAAAACGACATACTATAGTATGCCCTCCGACACGCCTTTCGCTTTTGCGTGATTTTCACCTTTTTTTTTAAAAATCCTCCGAAATCGTGAAAAACGACATACTAGTATGCCGTCCGAGACCATGGACTATAGCCTTTCGCTTTTGCGTGATTTTCACCTTTTTTTTTAAATCCTCCGAAATCGTGAAAAACGACATACTATAGTATGCCCTCCGACACCATGGACTATAGCCTTTCGCTTTTGCGTGATTTTCACCTTTTTTTCAAATCCTCCGAAATCGTGAAAAACGACATACTATAGTATGCCCTCCGACACCATGGACTATAGCCTTTCGCTTTTGCGTGATTTTCACCTTTTTTTTTAATCCTCCGAAATCGTGAAAAACGACATACTATAGTATGCCCTCCGACACCATGGACTATAGCCTTTTGCTTTCGCGTGATTTTCACCTTTTTTTTAAATCCTCCGAAATCGTTAAAAACGACATACTATAGTATGCTCTCCGACACCATGGACTATAGCCTTTCGCTTTTGCGTGATTTTCACCTTTTTTTCAAATCCTCCGAAATCGTGAAAAACGACATACTATAGTATGCCCTCCGACACCATGGACTATAGCCTTTCGCTTTTGCGTGATTTTCACCTTTTTTTTTAAATCCTCCAAAATCGTGAAAAACCACATACTATAGTATGCCCTCCGACACCATGGACTATAGCCTTTCGCTTTTGCGTGATTTTCACCTTTTTTTTTTAAATCCTCCGAAATCGTGAAAAACGACATACTATAGTATGCCCTCCGACACCATGGACTATAGCCTTTCGCTTTTGCGTGATTTTCACCTTTTTTTTTAAAATCCTCCAAAATCGTGAAAAACGACATACTAGTATGCGGTCCGAGACCATGGACTATAGCCTTTCGCTTTTGCGTGATTTTCACCTTTTTTTTTAAATCCTCCGAAATCGTGAAAAACGACATACTATAGTATGCCCTCCGACACCATGGACTATAGCCTTTCGCTTTTGCGTGATTTTCACCTTTTTTTTTAATCCTCCGAAATCGTGAAAAACGACATACTATAGTATGCCCTCCGACACCATGGACTATAGCCTTTCGCTTTTGCGTGATTTTCACCTTTTTTTCAAATCCTCCGAAATCGTGAAAAACGACATACTATAGTATGCCCTCCGACACCATGGACTATAGCCTTTCGCTTTTGCGTGATTTTCACCTTTTTTTCAAATCCTCCGAAATCGTGAAAAACGACATACTATAGTATGCCCTCCGACAACATGGACTATAGCCTTTCGCTTTTGCGTGATTTTCACCTTTTTTTTTAAATCCTCCGAAATCGTGAAAAACGACATACTATAGTATGCCCTCCGACACCATGGACTATAGCCTTTCGCTTTTGCGTGATTTTCACCTTTTTTTCAAATCCTCCGAAATCGTGAAAAACGACATACTATAGTATGCCCTCCGACACCATGGACTATAGCCTTTCGCTTTTGCGTGATTTTCACCTTTTTTTTTAATCCTCCGAAATCGTGAAAAACGACATACTATAGTATGCCCTCCGACACCATGGACTATAGCCTTTCGCTTTTGCGTGATTTTCACCTTTTTTTTTAAATCCTCCAAAATCGTGAAAAACCACATACTATAGTATGCCCTCCGACACCATGGACTATAGCCTTTCGCTTTTGCGTGATTTTCACCTTTTTTTTTTAAATCCTCCAAAATCGTGAAAAACCACATACTATAGTATGCCCTCCGACACCATGGACTATAGCCTTTCGCTTTTGCGTGATTTTCAACTTTTTTTTTTAAATCCTCCAAAATCGTGAAAAACGACATACTAGTATGCGGTCCGAGACCATGGACTATAGCCTTTCGCTTTTGCGTGATTTTCACCTTTTTTTTTAAATCCTCCGAAATCTTGAAAAACGACATACTATAGTATGCCCTCCGACACCATGGACTATAGCCTTTCGCTTTTGCGTGATTTTCACCTTTTTTTCAAATCCTCCGAAATCGTGAAAAACGACATACTATAGTATGCCCTCCGACACCATGGACTATAGCCTTTCGCTTTTGCGTGATTTTCACCTTTTTTTCAAATCCTCCGAAATCGTGAAAAACGACATACTATAGTATGCCCTCCGACAACATGGACTATAGCCTTTCGCTTTTGCGTGATTTTCACCTTTTTTTTTAAATCCTCCGAAATCGTGAAAAACGACATACTATAGTATGCCCTCCCACACCATGGACTATAGCCTTTCGCTTTTGCGTGATTTTCACCTTTTTTTCAAATCCTCCGAAATCGTGAAAAACGACATACTATAGTATGCCCTCCGACACCATGGACTATAGCCTTTCGCTTTTGCGTGATTTTCACCTTTTTTTTGTAATCCTCCGAAATCGTGAAAAACGACATACTATAGTATGCCCTCCGACACCATGGACTATAGCCTTTTGCTTTTGCGTGATTTTCACCTTTTTTTTAAAATCCTCCGAAATCGTTAAAAACGACATACTATAGTATGCTCTCCGACACCATGGACTATAGCCTTTCGCTTTTGCGTGATTTTCACCTTTTTTTCAAATCCTCCGAAATCGTGAAAAACGACATACAATAGTATGCCCTCCGACACCATGGACGATAGCCTTTCGCTTTTGCGTGATTTTCACCTTTTTTTTTAAATCCTCCGAAATCGTGAAAAACCACATACTATATAGTATGCCCTCCGACACCATGGACTATAGCCTTTCGCTTTTGCGTGATTTTCACCTTTTTTTTTAAATCCTCCGAAATCGTGAAACACGACATACTATAGTATGCCCTCCGACACCATGGACTATAGCCTTTCGCTTTTGCGTGATTTTCACCTTTTTTTTTAAATCCTCCGAAATCGTGAAAAACGACATACTATAGTATGCCCTCCGACACCATGGACTATAGCCTTTCGCTTTTGCGTGATTTTCACCTTTTTTTCAAATCCTCCGAAATCGTGAAAAACGACATACTATAGTATGCCCTCCGACACCATGGACTATAGCCTTTCGCTTTTGCGTGATTTTCACCTTTTTTTTTAATCCTCCGAAATCGTGAAAAACGACATACTATAGTATGCCCTCCGACACCATGGACTATAGCCTTTCGCTTTTGCGTGATTTTCACCTTTTTTTTTTAAATCCTCCGAAATCGTGAAAAACGACATACTAGTATGCGGTCCGAGACCATGGACTATAGCCTTTCGCTTTTGCGTGATTTTCACCTTTTTTTTAAATCCTCCGAAATCGTGAAAAACGACATACTATAGTATGCCCTCCGACACCATGGACTATAGCCTTTCGCTTTTGCGTGATTTTCACCTTTTTTTTTAATCCTCCGAAATCGTGAAAAACGACATACTATAGTATGCCCTCCGACACCATGGACTATAGCCTTTCGCTTTTGCGTGATTTTCACCTTTTTTTCAAATCCTCCGAAATCGTGAAAAACGACATACTATAGTATGCCCTCCGACACCATGGACTATAGCCTTTCGCTTTTGCGTGATTTTCACCTTTTTTTTTAAATCCTCCGAAATCGTGAAAAACGACATACTATAGTATGCCCTCCGACACCATAGACTATAGCCTTTCGCTTTTGCGTGATTTTCACCTTTTTTTCAAATCCTCCGAAATCGTGAAAAACGACATACTATAGTATGCCCTCCGACACCATGGACTATAGCCTTTCGCTTTTGCGTGATTTTCACCTTTCTTTTTAATCCTCCGAAATCGTGAAAAACGACATACTATAGTATGCCCTCCGACACGCCTTTCGCTTTTGCGTGATTTTCACCTTTTTTTTTTAAATCCTCCGAAATCGTGAAAAACGACATACTAGTATGCGGTCCGAGACCATGGACTATAGCCTTTCGCTTTTGCGTGAATTTCTCCTTTTTTTTTAAATCCTCCGAAATCGTGAAAAACGACATACTATAGTATGCCCTCCGACACCATGGACTATAGCCTTTCGCTTTTGCGTGATTTTCACCTTTTTTTCAAATCCTCCGAAATCGTGAAAAACGACATACTATAGTATGCCCTCCGACACCATGGACTATAGCCTTTCGCTTTTGCGTGATTTTCACCTTTTTTTTTAATCCTCCGAAATCGTGAAAAACGACATACTATAGTATGCCCTCCGACACCATGGACTATAGCCTTTTGCTTTCGCGTGATTTTCACCTTTTTTTTAAATCCTCCGAAATCGTTAAAAACGACATACTATAGTATGCTCTCCGACACTATGGACTATAGCCTTTCGCTTTTGCGTGATTTTCACCTTTTTTTCAAATCCTCCGAAATCGTGAAAAACGACATACTATAGTATGCCCTCCGACACCATGGACTATAGCCTTTCGCTTTTGCGTGATTTTCACCTTTTTTTCAAATCCTCCGAAATCGTGAAAAACGACATACTATAGTATGCCCTCCGACACCATGGACTATAGCCTTTCGCTATTGCGTGATTTTCACCTTTTTTTTTTAAATCCTCCGAAATCGTGAAAAACGACATACTATAGTATGCCCTCCGACACCATGGACTATAGCCTTTCGCTTTTGCGTGATTTTCACCTTTTTTTCAAATCCTCCGAAATCGTGAAAAACGACATACTATAGTATGCCCTCCGACACCATGGACTATAGCCTTTCGCTTTTGCGTGATTTTCACCTTTTTTTCAAATCCTCCGAAATCGTGAAAAACGACATACTATAGTATGCCCTCCGACACCATGGACTATAGCCTTTCGCTTTTGCGTGATTTTCACCTTTTTTTCAAATCCTCCGAAATCGTGAAAAACGACATACTATAGTATGCCCTCCGACACCATGGACTATAGCCTTTCGCTTTTGCGTGATTTTCACCTTTTTTTTTAATCCTCCGAAATCGTTAAAAACGACATACTATAGTATGCTCTCCGACACCATGGACTATAGCCTTTCGCTTTTGCGTGATTTTCACATTTTTTTCAAATCCTCCGAAATCGTGAAAAACGACATACTATAGTATGCCCTCCGACACCATGGACTATAGCCTTTCGCTTTTGCGTGATTTTCACCTTTTTTTTTTAAATCCTCCAAAATCGTGAAAAACGACATACTAGTATGCGGTCCGAGACCATGGACTATAGCCTTTCGCTTTTGCGTGATTTTCACCTTTTTTTTTAATCCTCCGAAATCGTGAAAAACGACATACTATAGTATGCCCTCCGACACCATGGACTATAGCCTTTCGCTTTTGCGTGATTTTCACCTTTTTTTTTTAAATCCTCCAAAATCGTGAAAAACGACATACTATAGTATGCCCTCCGACACCATGGACTATAGCCTTTCGCTTTTGCGTGATTTTCACCTTTTTTTTTAATCCTCCGAAATCGTGAAAAACGACATACTATAGTATGCCCTCCGACACCATGGACTATAGCCTTTTGCTTTTGCGTGATTTTCACCTTTTTTTTTTAAATCCTCCGAAATCGTGAAAAACGACATACTATAGTATGCCCTCCGACACCATGGACTATAGCCTTTCGCTTTTGCGTGATTTTCACCTTTTTTTCAAATCCTCCGAAATCGTGAAAAACGACATACTATAGTATGCCCTCCGACACCATGGACTATAGCCTTTCGCTTTTGCGTGATTTTCACCTTTTTTTTTAATCCTCCGAAATCGTGAAAAACGACATACTATAGTATGCCCTCCGACACCATGGACTATAGCCTTTTGCTTTTGCGTGATTTTCACCTTTTTTTTTAAATCCTCCGAAATCGTTAAAAACGACATACTATAGTATGCTCTCCGACACCATGGACTATAGCCTTTCGCTTTTGCGTGATTTTCACCTTTTTTTCAAATCCTCCGAAATCGTGAAAAACGACATACAATAGTATGCCCTCCGACACCATGGACGATAGCCTTTCGCTTTTGCGTGATTTTCACCTTTTTTTTTAAATCCTCCGAAATCGTGAAAAACCACATACTATAGTATGCCCTCCGACACCATGGACTATAGCCTTTCGCTTTTGCGTGATTTTCACCTTTTTTTTAAAAATCCTCCGAAATCGTGAAAAACGACATACTATAGTATGCCCTCCGACACCATGGACTATAGCCTTTCGCTTTTGCGTGATTTTCACCTTTTTTTTTAAATCCTCCGAAATCGTGAAAAACGACATACTATAGTATGCCCTCCGACACCATGGACTATAGCCTTTCGCTTTTGCGTGATTTTCACCTTTTTTTCAAATCCTCCGAAATCGTGAAAAACGACATACTATAGTATGCCCTCCGACACCATGGACTATAGCCTTTCGCTTTTGCGTGATTTTCACCTTTTTTTTTAATCCTCCGAAATCGTGAAAAACGACATACTATAGTATGCCCTCCGACACCATGGACTATAGCCTTTCGCTTTTGCGTGATTTTCACCTTTTTTTTTAAATCCTCCGAAATCGTGAAAAACGACATACTATAGTATGCCCTCCGACACCATGGACTATAGCCTTTCGCTTTTGCGTGATTTTCACCTTTTTTTCAAATCCTCCGAAATCGTGAAAAACGACATACTATAGTATGCCCTCCGACACCATGGACTATAGCCTTTCGCTTTTGCGTGATTTTCACCTTTTTTTTTAATCCTCCGAAATCGTGAAAAACGACATACTATATAGTATGCCCCCTGACACCATGGACTATAGCCTTTCGCTTTTGCGTGATTTTCACCTTTTTTTCAAATCCTCCGAAATCGTGAAAAACGACATACTATAGTATGCCCTCCGACACCATGGACTATAGCCTTTCCCTTTTGCGTGATTTTCACCTTTTTTTTTAATCCTCCGAAATCGTGAAAAACGACATACTATAGTATGCCCTCCGACACCATGGACTATAGCCTTTCGCTTTTGCGTGATTTTCACCTTTTTTTAAAAATCCTCCGAAATCGTGAAAAACGACATACTATAGTATGCCCTCCGACACCATGGACTATAGTCTTTCGCTTTTGCGTGATTTTCACCTTTTTTTCAAATCCTCCAAAATCGTGAAAAACGACATACTATAGTATGCCCTCCGACACCATGGACTATAGCCTTTCGCTTTTGCGTGATTTTCACCTTTTTTTCAAATCCTCCGAAATCGTGAAAAACGACATACTATAGTATGCCCTCCGACACCATGGACTATAGCCTTTCGCTTTTGCGTGATTTTCACCTTTTTTTCAAATCCTCCGAAATCGTGAAAAACGACATACTATAGTATGCCCTCCGACACCATGGACTATAGCCTTTCGCTTTTGCGTGATTTTCACCTTTTTTTAAAAATCCTCCGAAATCGTGAAAAACGACATACTATAGTATGCCCTCCGACACCATGGACTATAGCCTTTCGCTTTTGCGTGATTTTCACCTTTTTTTCAAATCCTCCGAAATCGTGAAAAACGACATACTATAGTATGCCCTCCGACACCATGGACTATAGCCTTTCGCTT